>NW_011415615.1:0-629 GCF_000754665.1 Bison bison bison | reverse complement strand
CCCTTATGGCAGAAAGTGAAGAGGAACTGAAAAGCCTCTTGATGAAAGTGAAAGAGGAGAATGAAAAAGTTGGCTTAAAGCTCAACATTCATAAAACGAAGATCATGGCATCTGGTCCCATCACTTCATGGCAAATAGATGGGGAAACAGTGAAAACAGTGTCAGACTTAATTTTTTTGGGCTCCAAAATCACTGCAGATGGTGACTGCAGCCAAGCTTACTCCTTGGAAGGAAGTTATGACCAACCTAGATAGCATATTCAAAAGCAGAGACATTACTTTGCCAACAAAGGTCCATCTAGTCAAGGCTATGGTTTTCCAGCGGTCATGTATGTATGTGAGAGTTGGACTGTGAAGAAGGCTGAGGGCCGAAGAATTGATGCTTTTGAACTGTGGTGTTGGAGAAGACTCTTGAGAATCCCTGGACTGCAGGAAGATCCAACCAGCCCATTCTGAAAGAGATCAGCCCTGGGATTTCTTTGCAGGGAATGATGCTGAAGCTGAAACTCCAGTACTTTGGCCACCTCATGCGAAGAGCTGACTCATTGGAAAAGACTGTAATGCTGGGAGGGATTGGGGGCAGGAGGAGAAGGGGACGACAGAGGATGAGATGGCTGGATGGCATCACTG
>NW_011415614.1:0-513 GCF_000754665.1 Bison bison bison | reverse complement strand
TAGATCACTGTTTCCGTGATGCGTATCTTTTGTTGAAACTAGCCTGCACTGATACACAAAATTGGCTTTTTTGTTCATTGCCAATTCTGGCTTGATGGGACTGGTGCTCTTTGTGGTTTTTGATGGCCTCCTACACTTTGATTCTGTATAATGTGTGCACATATTCTGCAGAAAGCCACCATAAAGCACTTTCCACCTGTAGTTCCCACATCACAGTCCGTGATCCTCTTTTTCACACCTGTCATCTTTGTTTACATTAGACCTGCCACAACATTACCAGAAGATAAAGTGTTTACGCTCTTCTACACAATTATTGTCCCCATGCTCAACCCGCTTATCTACACACTTAGAAACATGGAGATGAAAAATTCCATAAGAAGAGTTTGGTGCAATAAAAGGTTCTGGGAAGGGAGCTTAATGATCTGAAGGTCATTCGTCTGACTCCAGTGACTGTCTTCTCATCACTCCCTCTGTTGCTGATTCTCTCCTTCTAATGGGAAAATCAGTCAGAAT
>NW_011415613.1:0-601 GCF_000754665.1 Bison bison bison | reverse complement strand
GCCCGGACACCTCTCCGAACTCACCCTGTGAATGAAGTCAACACGAAGGGGCAGTGACTCGCCCGTGCATCGTCCGGAAAAGACCCCCAGGTTCCAAATACCGCTCGACAAGTGGCCTCTCTCCCCGGGGACACCTCGAGAGGCAAGCGGAGTTCCATGCCTCAACCCAAGACGAGGCCTGACTCTCCTGTCCCCAGTCTGCAGGGACCCTGCGATCGGAGTCTGAAATCACAGGAACCCTGAGGTTCCTGCCTCAACTGGAGATGAGGCCCTCTTCCAATGCACCAAACCCCGTTGGGTCCCGAGAGCCCCCCCCCCCAACCTCCAGTTTCCCTGATTTCTCAGAGCCACCATGAGAAGCCCCCTGAGGTCACCTGCACAAGTCGAGGGAAGCCAGGGTTTCCTGCCTCAACCCGAGAAAGACCTCGAGAGACCTTCTTCCACACGTCTCGAGGCCAGGTTCCCCTCCCATGACTCGAGAGCAAAGACGCGCTCCCCCTCGCCACTCGCATGGAGACCCGACTTCCCTGACGCCCCACGAGAGGCTCACTCACCTCGCCGTCGTACCTCGTGAGAAACCGCACCCTGGGGCCGCCGCTCG
>NW_011415612.1:0-588 GCF_000754665.1 Bison bison bison | reverse complement strand
AACCTAGAAGAGATCACGGAAGAGGTAAAGAACTTAAAATCCATTAGCAAAGGCAGTTCAACCTCTCAAGAAACCTTGTGCTAGGCACAACACTCTTTTCTGGGGGTCCACTTTCCCTACAACCTCCTCGATCCCATTCTGTACCCATTCCTTTGCTTCTCCCATCCTGAAACTGCCACCTGGAAGAAAGAACGACGTCGTTTTCCTTCAGAAAATGCGATTTCATGCACCATACCTTCTTTTAATACCAAGTCATACATTTCCCTTCAGCAACCAAGAACTGACTTTTATATTGGCATTCGACAGATTGGTGAACATACCTATCAGTGATAGTAGCGCCGCTCCCTCCCCCGCCACGCACGCGCGCACACACACACACACACACACACACACACCCAAGATCAGAACCAAACAAAACAAAAAAAATTGCTTTCTTACGTTTCACATGTCAGGATGGTGCCAGACACTATTATTGGATAGTCAAAAATCTCTTTTGTTTCTGTGTAAAAGGGAGGTCCTTTCAAGGCGTGAATGTTTCAGAACTTTAATTAATTTGGAAATGACCCAGCTCTTCAGTACACTGTCGTC
>NW_011415611.1:0-590 GCF_000754665.1 Bison bison bison | reverse complement strand
AAACCCAGTGGGTCCCGAGAGGCCCCTCCCACCTCCAGTTTCCCTGGCTTCTCAGAGCCACCATGAGAAGCTCCCTGAAGTCACCTGCACAAGTCGAGGGAACCCAGGGTTTCCTGCCTCAACCCGAGAAAGACCTCGAGAGACCTTCTTCAACGCGTCTCGAGGCCAGATTCCCCTACCATGGCTCGGGAGCAATGACGCGCTCCCCCTCGCCACTCGCATGGAGACCCGACTTCCCTGGCGCCCCACGAGAGGCTCACTGACCTCGCCGTCGTACCTCGTGAGAAACCGCACACTGGGGCCGCCGCTCGAGAACAACCCCGAGATTCCCCCGTCATCGAGAGATGAGGGCCTTCGTCTCCTGCATGGCCTAGAGACCAATCTCGCGACCTCTCTCCAAACGCCTCAGGAGGCTTGACTCCCTTGAGTCCACCCAGCGAGCTAAAAGAGATACCCGTCGCGATTCGAGAGCAGAGCGGGGTTCTTTGCTTCCACTCGAGATGAATGCCTGTCTCCCCGGGTGCGTCTGGAATGCAACACCGAGATCCCTGTCGCCCCTGGAGAGGAACATTGGCTTCTGGACACAAGCC
>NW_011415610.1:0-568 GCF_000754665.1 Bison bison bison | reverse complement strand
CCACCCTGTGAATGAAGTCAACACGAAGGGGTAGTGACTCGCCCGTGCATCGTCTGGAAAACACCCCCAGGTTCCAAATACCACTCGACAAGTGGCCTGTCTCCCCGGGAACACCTCGAGAGGCAAGCGAGTTCCATGCCTCTACCCAAGACGAGGCCTGACTCTCCTGTCCCAAATCTGCAGGGACCTTGCGATCGGAGTCTGAAGTCAGAGGAACCGTGAGGTTCCTGCCTCAACTGGAGATGAGGCCCTCTTCCAATGCACCAAACCCAGTGGAGTGACGAGAGGCCCCTCCCACCTCCAGTTTCCCTGACTTCTCAGAGCCACCATGAGAAGCCCCCTGAGGTCTCCTGCACAAGTCGAGGGACACCAGGGTGTCCTCCCTCAACCCGAGAAAGACCTCGAGAGACCTTCTTCAACACGTCTCGAGGCCAGATTCCCCTACTATGACTCGAGAGAAATGACGCGCTCCCCCTCGCCACTCGCAAGGAGACCCGACTTCCCTGGCGCCCCTCGAGAGGCTCACTGACCTCGCCGTCGTACCTAGGGAGAAACCGCACACTGTGGC
>NW_011415609.1:0-605 GCF_000754665.1 Bison bison bison | reverse complement strand
GCAGGGGCCATGGCCCAGAAGGATGTGCAAGGAGAGAGGAGTTGCCTGCTGGAAACTCTGTAAGGAGACTTGGAGCTGTTGCCAAGACTGGAGCTATGAGGAGACCCCCTGGGAATGGAGAGACAGCCAGCGAGGGTCCAGGCAGCTGGAGCCTATGGGGCCGATACGAGCCCAAGAGGCTGGGCTGTGCTGTATGTATCTGGGAACACGGATGTGTGTGTGTCTGTGTGTGAACGCAGGGTGGGGGACATCCATACCAAGGGAACATAGAGAGCACCTAGCAAACCAGATCTGTTCCTCTCTTGTCCTGAAACTCAGACTCAGAGTTTGGACCTGAGAATAAAAGATTTCTGAGGCTTTTTGTTAATATTTATCCTGTTCATGATCTAAGCTTCATTCTGTTTCTAGCATACTAAAAAATATCTTAGCTTTCCAGGTACTTTTACATAAATTCCTGATCTCATCTTTTACTTTGAATAACATATGAGCTAGGCAGAGATTATTACGATCCCCATTGTAAATATGGGAAAACTGAGCCTCAGAGAGATTAAGTGACTTGTCCAAGGACACACAGTTAGAAAGTAGTTGAGGCAGGATGTGAAGTC
>NW_011415608.1:0-691 GCF_000754665.1 Bison bison bison | reverse complement strand
ATTTTATGTCTTTATTTTTTTCTCCCCTGAATCTATTAACACCCCATTCCCTGAAACACATTTTGGAAAATGCTGTAGTATTAGAGTTCACTGAGCTAGTGACATGCATTTTCATGAAGTGGAGCTAGGAGCTATAATCTCAGCCCCAAGTCTACTCTATTGTATATAAGAACTGGTTAATGGAAGATTTTGGGTTGTTATAATTTTAATTAAAATTTCAGACTTTGAAGAAGTATGCTATAATATACATGTTATTTATAAACTAATACACCAAAAAATTGGAGAGACACTCCATTATTCCCAGACATAAAGAACAGAGGATAGTACGTACATTTCAATGTTTATAAATGTTAAGAATGGGAGTCACCAAAGATTGGGTTTTGATGTGGGGACTTGACTAATTCGTCATGCTTTCAAATAATTGGAATATGGAATGATTTGGACATTCCAAATCTAGAGATACATGCAGTTTACTGGGATACTCCAAAGTATGTCAAGGTAGGAAAATGAACTCACTGCAGAGCAAAATATAAGGAGCAACCAAAAACTCAGTAATCAAGGTACAAAATATTTATTTTAAACAATATTTTCATTAAAATATATAAATAAATCAATGGAAAAGAAAATATCAATATCTTAAATAAAGACAGGATTAGTGTTATAGATTTTTCCTTTTGCTTCAGGCTCCAAT
>NW_011415607.1:0-605 GCF_000754665.1 Bison bison bison | reverse complement strand
TGATTTCAGACTCCGATCGCAGGGTCCCTGCAGACTGGGGACAGGAGAGTCAGGCCTCGTCTTGGCTTGAGGCATGGAACTCCGCTTGCCTCTCGAGGTATCCCCGGGGAGAGGCCACTTGTCGAGCGGTATTTGGAACCTGGGGGTCTTTTCCCGACTATGCACGGGCGACTCACTGCCCCTTCGTGTTGACTTCATTCACAGGGTGGAGTTCGGAGAGGTGTCCGGGCATCGGGTTCTTACCAAGAGGGGACCGGGAAATCGGGGTCATTTGGAATGTGGAAGCACCCACGAGGCCACGTCTGGAATGTCGTCGTGAGACCGGCCTCATCCTGAGGTGCGACCGGAAGGTCGGGAACCCCTTCCAGACAAAGCAGTGGAGTCGACCCTCCTGTGGAGATCAGGAGGGTAGAAGGGGCTCAGAGGAAGTGGTGCCAGAAAACCTCGGTGTTCCTCTCCAGGGAGACCGGGATGCCGGGGAACTTTGTGGGGGCGCATCAAGGGTGCCAAGTACCGTTTCGACCTCCAATTCCTAACGTGGGACTTCTCCTGAGACGCTGTAGCGGGAAAGGGCTTCATCTTGCGATGACGGGGGAACCACGTGG
>NW_011415606.1:0-572 GCF_000754665.1 Bison bison bison | reverse complement strand
TTTTTACGGAATACTTTTACTAAAAAAAAAGAAAAAACAAAAAACAAAATTAAACAAAAAAACAAAAAACAAAAAAAAACCCGCACATTTCTTCGTACAATGCCACAGTGGAAGGAACACAGGCCTTCAATTATTTAAGACCTAAATTTGCAAAAAACTTTGGAGTCGTTTGGTTTTTTTGTTTTTGTTTTTGTTTTGTTTTGTTTGAATCAAACCACCACATCATTTTGCAATTTTTTACACGTTCTAATTATTCGGTTCCAAAACACCAAACTTGTACTGCACACGGTCCCCATGGAAAGGCCCCCTCAGCAGGACAGCCACAGATGCTGCCATGAAAGGGCAGCAGGGTGCCCTCCTCCCTTGTTTTCTGCCTGGGCGGCCACCGGGTTTTGAAACCCATGCACCCTACTAAGTTTCTAGGGTGCAATTCGTGGACCCTTCCCTTTCCCATCCCAGCAGGTGGTCAAGGGCCCGCTGGCCTCCAAAGTGCCAGAAGCAGGGCTGGGCCAGCCGGCCAGAGTTCAGGGTTCTGGCCCTTGGACTTGCAGCGGACACTAGGCTGCTTGGGA
>NW_011415605.1:0-741 GCF_000754665.1 Bison bison bison | reverse complement strand
GTACCGTTTCGACCTCCAATACCTAACGTGGGACTTCTCCTGAGACACTGTAGCAGGAAAGGGCTTCATCTTGCGATGACGGGGGAACCACGTGGATTTTTCTCGAGTTGCGGCAGGATTCTCGAGTTACGACGGGGAATTCAGGATGCCTCTTGTGTTGGCCCAGGGAAGTCCAATCTTCCATTCGAGTTGCCAAGGAAAGCTGGGGATTGCTCTCGAGTGACTGCAGGGCCAATAGACCTCATCTAGGCTTGTGTCCAGAAGCCAATGTTCCACTCCAGGGGAGACAAGTATCTCGGGGTTGCATTCCAGACACACCCGGGAGACAGGTATTCATCTCGAGTGGAAGCAAAGAACCCCGTTCTGCTCTCGCGTCGCGACGGGTATCGTCTTGGAGCTCACTGGGTGGACTAAAGGGAGTCAAGCCTTCTGAGGCGTTTGGAGAGAGGTCGCGATATTTGTCTCTAGGCCATGCAGGAGACGAAGGCCCTCATCTCGCGATGACGGGGGAGTCTCGGGGTTGTTCTCGAGCGGGGCCCCAGTGTGCGCTTTCTCACGAGGTACGACGGTGAGGTCAGTGAGCCTCTCGTGGGGCGCCAAGGAAGTCGGGTCTCCATGCGAATGGCGAGGGGGAGCGCGTCATTGCTCTCGAGCCATGGTAGGGTGCCGGGGACCAGCCCCGGCTGATCCAGGGTATTCGAAGGAGAGACGGCGTAGGCGAAGATCAGGAAACAACTGCTT
>NW_011415604.1:0-601 GCF_000754665.1 Bison bison bison | reverse complement strand
CTCCCATATCTATTCACAAGCCTGCCTAAATCATTGACTTCTAGCCACCTTTGGGATGCCAATGACCACCCACCCTTACCAGGCCGCAGAGGAGAGAAAACACTTACCACAGGAGGTCCGGGTAAGGAACAAGGAACTAACAAGCTCCCACCAACCAGGATTCTGCAGAGGTCAACAAGAGGTCAGCCAGAGATGGGAGACTGCAGTCCAGAGGTCCTAGCAACTTCCAGCGAGCAGCAAAGACCCAGCATAGTCAAAACGAATTCAATGTTACCTAAAACAAATAAATCAACGGACAGAAGTTCTTGGAACACATGACTGAGGTTAGGGGTGAGGCAGTACATGTATGTGCCAGGATACTCTTAAAGTATACTCTTAACGTAGATGAGGAGAACAAGGTAGGAGGTAAACTTACTGTTTGGTTCAGGTCGCTTCTGAGCCTTTTGGGGGAACCGACCTGAAGCCAGAGTCTAGCCGAAATACACAGGCTTTGAACATCGCTGAAGACCAACATTTCCTAAGGAAAAAACGCATTGCTTAGCTCAAGGTTTGTCTGGGAAATTCTTACACATCAGGAGATGGCTCCGAGGTGGATTTCTAC
>NW_011415603.1:0-508 GCF_000754665.1 Bison bison bison | reverse complement strand
AACAATAGACTGTTCTGAAAAAGGCAATCACACAGGCCCTACATTATAACCAGAAACTTATTTGAAGATCTATTAGCTATGCTTTCCCCCAAGTACAAAAAAACCCTTGTTAAGCTTAATGCCATCTTAAAGGACTGTCTTGTTCAAAAAAAGCGAGGCTATGGGGCAACGAGAGCATCTGACTGAGTGCAGAGACCCCGGACGGGAGCCTCCCTGCAGCCGGCCTCGGCCCTCCCTGGAATCCAGCGACCAGACGGCCCTGCGGGCAGGACAGCAGAGCGATGCTGGCACCCTGAATCCTGCACGGCATGAACTGCCCTGATGAAAGGACTGTGCTCATCGCCAGATGCTGCTCGGAAGCACCACAGCTAGAGTACAAAACCTCTCAGCAAAGCCGTCCAGACCTTTCTGTTTGAAGGAGAAAAAGACACAGCTTGTGCCACCATCCAAGATCATTTGCAGTGATGATGCAGGTTACTGGAACCCATGACAACAAGAGAAACACAGA
>NW_011415602.1:0-618 GCF_000754665.1 Bison bison bison | reverse complement strand
GGAACACTGGCTTCTGGACACAAGCCTAGATGAGGTCTATTGGCCCTGCAGTCACTCGAGAGCAATCCCCAGCTTTCCTTCGCAACTCGAATGGAAGATTGGACTTCCCTGGGACAACACAAGAGGCATCCTGAATTCCCCGTCGTAACTCGAGAATCCTGCCCCAACTCGAGAAAATCCACGTGGTTCCCCCGTCATCGCAAGATGAAGCCCTTTCCCGCTACAGTGTCTCAGGAGAAGTCCCACGTTAGGTATTGGAGGTCGAAACGGTACTTGGCACCCTTGATGCGACCCACAAAGTTCCCCGACATCCCGGTCTCCCTCGAGAGGAACACCGAGGTTTTCCGGCACCACTTCCTCTGAGCCCCTTCTACCCTCCTTTCTGGACAGGAAGGTCGACCCCTGCTTTGTCTGGAAGGGGTTCCCGACCTTCCGGTCGCACCTCAGGATGAGGCCGGTCTCACGACGACATTCCAGACGTGGCCTCATGGGTGGTTCCACATTCCGTAGGACCCCGATTACCCGGTCCCCTCTTGATAAGAATCCGATGCCCGGACACCTCTTCGAACTCCACCCTCTGAATGAAGTCAACACGAAGGGGCAGTGACTCGCCCGTGC
>NW_011415601.1:0-516 GCF_000754665.1 Bison bison bison | reverse complement strand
TGCGAGTGGCGAGGGGGAGTCGCGTCATTGCGTCTCGAGTCATGGACGGGGATCTGGCCTCGAGACGTGTTGAAGAAGGTCTCTCGACGTCTTTCTCGGGTGGAGGCAGGAAACCCTGGCTTCGCTCGACTTGTGCAGGCGACCTCAGGGGGCTTCTCATGGTGGCTCTGAGAAGTCAGGGAAACTGGAGGTGGGAGGGGCCTCTCGGGACTCCACGGGGTTTGGTGCATTGGAAGAGGGCCTCTTCTCCAGCTGAGGCAGGCACCTCAGGCTTCCTCTGATTTCAGACTCCGATCGCAGGGTCCCTTCAGACTGGGGACAGGAGAGTCAGGCCTTGTCTTGGGTTGAGGCATGGAACTCCGCTTGCCTCTCGAGGTGTCCCCGGGGAGAGAGGCCACTTGTCGAGCTGTATTTGGAACCTGGGGGTTTTTCCGGACGACGCACGGGCGAGTCACTGCCCCTTCGTGTTGACTTCATTCACAGGGTGGAGTTCGGAGAGGTGTCCGGGCATCGGGT
>NW_011415600.1:0-550 GCF_000754665.1 Bison bison bison | reverse complement strand
GAAAAGAGACAAAGAAGGTCACTACATAATGATCAAAGGATCCATCCAAGAAGAAGATATAACAATTATAAATATATATGCACCCAACACGGGAGCACCACAGTACGTAAGACAAATGCTAACAAGTATGAAAGGAGAAATTAACAATAACACAATAATAGTGGGAGACTTTAATACCCCACTTACACCTATGGATAGATCAATTAAACAGAAAATTAACAAGGAAACACAAACTTTAAACGATACAATAGACCAGTTAGACCTAATTGATATCTATAGGACATTTCATCCCAAAACAATGAATTTCACCTTTTTCCCAAGTGCACATGGAACTTTCTCCAGGATAGATCACATCCTGGGCCATAAAGCTAGCCTTGGTAAATTCAAAAAAATAGAAACCATTCCAAGCATTTTTTCTGACCACAATGCAGTAAGATTAGATCTCAATTACAGGAGAAAAACTATTAAAAATTCCAACTAATGGAGGCTGAACAACACGCTGCTGAATAACCAACAAATCACAGAAGAAATCAAAAAAGAAATCAAAATT
>NW_011415599.1:0-525 GCF_000754665.1 Bison bison bison | reverse complement strand
ACACTCAAGCCTAACTTAGTACTTTACTGCCTCCCTGACTACGACTGTTTCCTCCTTGTCACTGTTACACTTTGAACTGTTAGATATATATTTGGCGTTAACATCATTGTTTTGTAGAGTTAATATTTACCCTCACAGTTACCTCGTTGTTGGTCTCTACTTGTTTTTTTATATTTCCGTCAGAGACTACTTTTCTTTTTTCCCAAAGCACTGCCTGAATATTTTTTTAGTTCATGTGTGTGGGTGATGAATTGTCTCATTTCCCTTTGCCCTCAAAGTCTCTATTTTGCTTTCACATTCGAAGAGTATTTTTGTTGAGTATAGAATTCCAGGTTGGTGGTTATTTGTTTTTCAGCATTTTACAGATGCCAGTCCATTATCTTCTGACTTCCTTGTTCTTGGAAAGTCAGCTCTCAGTGTTGCTGTGCCACTAAAAGCCACACCTTTTTCCTCTGAGCGCTTGAACATGCTGTTCTTGCCTTAGGCACCTGCAGAGCTGCTGAAACCAATGTGTGGTTTCATTTT
>NW_011415598.1:0-611 GCF_000754665.1 Bison bison bison | reverse complement strand
TGACTTCTTTAGAATCAAGGGGAATGATAACAGGGTCTAAAATAAAGCCTATCTCAACTTCAGAAGTTTTCTTCGATTAATTTAATCAGTAGGCTTGAGGCTTCTTGGGAATCATTCCGTTAGACATGGGCTAGAAATAGCCTATCCCTTGGCTGAAACAGGTTACATTTAAATTGACATGCTTTCTCCAGTGTGCAATTAGCAAAGAACAGAAGCCTACTTTTGTAAATGCTGTTCAGGGAACATGGAGCAGCTGTGTCATTTCTCTAGGTCAGTCATATTCCTGAAATCTCTCTTTGTCTGGATGCCTATGGTTATTCTAATTGCCAGGAGTAATTCTCCTGGTGGCAGTTGAAGATTGCTTCCGGTGAAAAAGACAGATTCACAGGGCTATAGAAAGGAGACACCTGGCATTATTCTCTACACTGGCTGTTCAGGCTTCACAATCACCCTGCATGCCAGGCAGTGTCATTCCATCATGTATTCATCCGTCCATTCCCCTAATACAGAGTTATTAGCATCTGCTCTGTGCCAGTACCGTGGAAGCGATACGGAAGAAAATAGACATTATTCCTGAGTTTGTGGACCTTGCTCTCTAGCACAATAGTCAG
>NW_011415597.1:0-703 GCF_000754665.1 Bison bison bison | reverse complement strand
GACGACATTCCAGACGTGGCCTCGTGGGTGCTTCCACATTGCGAAGCACCCCGATTTCCCGGTCCCCTCTTGGTAAGAACCCGATGCCCGGACACCTCTCCGAACTCCACCCTGTGAATGAAGTCAACACGAAGGGGCAGTGACTCGCCCGTGCATCGTCCGGAAAAGACCCCCAGGTTCCAAATACCGCTCGACAAGTGGCCTCTCTCCCCGGGGACACCTCGAGAGGCAAGCGGAGTTCCATGCCTCAACCCAAGACGAGGCCTGACTCTCCTGTCCCCAGTCTGCAGGGACCCTGCGATCGGAGTCTGAAATCACAGGAACCCTGAGGTTCCTGCCTCAAGTGGAGATGAGGCCCTCTTCCAATGCACCAAACCCCGTGGAGTCCCGAGAGGCCTCCCCCCCACCTCCAGTTTCCCTGACTTCTCAGAGCCACCATGAGAAGCCCCCTGAGGTCACCTGCAAAAGACGAGGGAAGCCAGGGTTTCCTGCCTCAACCCGAGAAAGACCTCGAGAGACCTTCTTCCACACGTCTCGAGGCCAGGTTCCCCTACCACGACTCGAGAGCAATGACGCGCTCCCCCTCGCCACTCGCATGGAGACCCGACTTCCCTGGCGCCCCACGAGAGGCTCACTGACCTCGCCGTCGTACCTCGTGAGAAACCGCACCCTGGGGCCGCCGCTCGAGAACCACCCCGAGACT
>NW_011415596.1:0-502 GCF_000754665.1 Bison bison bison | reverse complement strand
TTTCACTTTAATTGACAGTACAGACCTCCCCCCCAGCCTCCCTCTCCTTCCCTGGTGCCATATCCAGGGGCCCGCTACAGCATTAGTGTTTTCAAAGCAATATTCCCAGCAGGAGTTCCCAGAGCAGACTACACACCCAGGAGGAAGGAGATAAAGGTCTGAAAACTCAATTTTAATTGCATTTGGATTTGGGAAGCCTGTTTTGATTAACAAGTTACACTGTAACGGCATATCTCTTACGATTTAATGAAAAGGGTTTTTTCTCCCTCCTTAAGAAAGTGAAAGAGGGAGTCAGATAACTCCAAGACGCCCCCACCTCTAACCCCCCAAGCAATAATTGATTGACGCTGGCTAACTTGAATGCCGAGACTGCGACAAGACACAAAAAAACCTACTTTCAAAGGACTCTGGCGCCCTCTGCTGGCAACTGGTGCTGAGACCAGTAACACAGAAAGGTCACTGAGTATTAGTGTTATCTATCTACTCCACTCCATTCATTTAA
>NW_011415595.1:0-514 GCF_000754665.1 Bison bison bison | reverse complement strand
AGATTTGTGATCTAGTCTGATGCAGGGATTCTTCATCCATATCCATGGATAACCTGTCATCAGATTATTGTAGGTTGATAGGTCTTCCCTAAACTCACAAATCTTCAAATATTTCCAGGAGTATCTAGACCAAATCAAATTTTCGTGGCTTGCATGAACTCAACCAAACTGAAATGGGACTTGCATTTTTTCTTTCTAATCTCATGGTCTCAGCTGGGCGGTCTCCCTTGCTGTATTTTCCTTGCTCCTGGCCACAATTTTCTGTCTTTTTCTTCTAATGATGGAAAGTATGTGATGAAATTGAAGGCAAGTGGAAAGAAATTCTGAAGAATATGCTATTTTCCAACCTCCCTGCCTCTGTGCCCCTCCTCTGGTGTGGACCATCAATGGCCAGTTGTTTCTGTGTAGTGTGTATGTGTGATTGGCACTCCCTGCAATTACCCTTTCCACAGCCTCTGCCCCCGAGCGGTGTGGCTTCTTGGGTTACTGATGGCCTCCCAACAAACCTGACTTT
>NW_011415594.1:0-589 GCF_000754665.1 Bison bison bison | reverse complement strand
GCATATGTTTAAAACACTGTTGGTGGGAATGCAAACTAGTACAGCCACTATGGAGAACAGTGTGGAGATTCCTTAAAAAAACTGGAAATAGAACTGCCTTATGATCCAGCAAATCCCACTGCTGGGCATACACACTGCGGAAACCAGAAGGAAAAGAGACATGTGTACCCCAATGTTCATCGCAGCACTGTTTAAATAGCCAGGACATGGAAGCAACCTAGATGTCCATCAGCAGATGAATGGATAAGAAAGCAGTGGTACATAGTACACAATGGAGTATTACTCAGCCATTAAAAAGAATACATTTGAATCAGTTCTAATGAGGTGGATGAAACTGGAGCCTATTATACAGAGTGAAGTAAGCCAGAAGGAAAAACACCAATACAGTATACTAACGCATATATATGGAATTTAGAAAGATGGTAACGATAACCCTGTATATGAGACAGCAAAAGAGACACTGATGTATTAGAACAATCTTATGGACTCTGTGGGAGAGGGAGAGGGTTGGGAAGATTTGGGAGAATGGCATTGAAACATGTGAAACGTCATGTATGAAACGAGATGCCACGTCCAGGTTCAATGCACG
>NW_011415593.1:0-658 GCF_000754665.1 Bison bison bison | reverse complement strand
CATTTACAATTTTTACACGTTCTAATTATTCGGTTCCAAAACACCAAACTTGTACTGCACACGGTCCCCATGGAAAGGCCCCCTCAGCAGGACAGCCACAGATGCTGCCATGAAAGGGCAGCAGGGTGCCCTCCTCCCTTGTTTTCTGCCTGGGCGGCCACCGGGTTTTGAAACCCATGCACCCTACTAAGTTTCTAGGGTGCAATTCGTGGACCCTTCCCTTTCCCATCCCAGCAGGTGGTCAAGGGCCCGCTGGCCTCCAAAGTGCCAGAAGCAGGGCTGGGCCAGCCGGCCAGAGATCAGGGTTCTGGCCCTTGGACTTGCAGCGGACACTAGGCTGCTTGGGAAAACCGCGCGGCTCTGACCTTTCAGCAAAGGGGTGGAGCGGTAAAGGCCTTGAGCCCAAAGGCGAGGCCTTTCTGCGACCGCCAGGTTGTACCAACAGAGGGCGGACTACGTGGTTCCCTGCTCCACGCAGTCCCAGTTCCCTGACCTGTGGTCCGCACCCCTCCGCCGCGCCCACTGGATGCCGATCCTTGGGGACCCAGGAGCGCACGCAGTGGGCGTTCCCAGCCGCCACGGCGACCCCCGAGAGGACAACGGGGAAGCCCTCCCCCACCCCCGCCAGGAGCCGACCCCCGCCCCGCGCCGCCCCGCC
>NW_011415592.1:0-526 GCF_000754665.1 Bison bison bison | reverse complement strand
ATCTTGTTTAAATTGCTGATTTGGGGGTGTCCTTTCTGTATTCTGGCAGTTTGTGGAGTTCTCTTTATTGTGGCATTTCTTCACTGTGTGTGGGTTTGTACAGGTGGCTTTTCAAGGTTTCCTGGTTAGGGAAGCTTCTGTTGGTGTTCTGGTGGATGGAGCTGTATTTCTTCTCTCTGGAGTGCAATGAAGTGTCCAGTAATGAGTTATGAGATGTCTATGGTTTTGGGGTGACTTTGGGAAGCCTGTATCTTGAAGCTCAGGGCTGTGTTCCTTTGTTGCTGGAGAATTTGCTTGGTTTGTCTTGCCCTGGAACTTGTTGGCCCTCATGTGGTGCTTGGTTTCAGTGTCGGTATGGAGGCGTTTGATGAGCTCCTGTCAATTAATGTTCCTTGGAGTCAGGAGTTCCCTGGAGTCAGGGCTTGGACTTAAGCCTCTTGCTTCCAGTTATTGGTCTTATTTTTACAGTAGTTTCAAAACTTCTCCTTCTATACAGCACCATTGATAAAACATCTACGTTAAAGAT
>NW_011415591.1:0-600 GCF_000754665.1 Bison bison bison | reverse complement strand
ATGGGGTCACACAGACTCGGACACGACTGAAACGACTTCGTCAACAGCAGCAGCAGCAGCAGCAGCAGCAGCAGCAGTGCATAGATATCAAAAGGGTTTAGAACAGTCAGGTAGGATCACACAAGTCACCGTGAAGCAATACTTCTCCACTTAGCCAAAGCTAACAAAAGATTTCTGTTCTTGGTCAACCTAGAAGAGATCACGGAAGAGGTAAAGAAACTTAAAATCCATTAGCAAAGGCAGTTCAACCTCTCAAGAAACCTTGTGCTAGGCACAACACTTCTTTTCTGGGGTCCACTTTCCCTACTAACCTCCTTTATCCCATTCTGTACCCATTCCTTTGCTTCTCCCATCCTGAAACTGCCACCTGGAAGAAAGAACGACGTCGTTTTCCTTCAGAAAATGCGATTTCATGCCACATACCTTCTTTTAATACCAAGTCATACATTTCCCTTCAGCAACCAAGAACTGACTTTTAATTGGCATTCGACAGATTGGTGAACATACCTATCAGTGATAGTAGCGCCCCTTCCCTCCCCCGCACGCACGCACGCACGTACACACACACACACACACACACACACACACACACACACACAC
>NW_011415590.1:0-525 GCF_000754665.1 Bison bison bison | reverse complement strand
GACTGATCATGCACTGAACACGTGGCTATCATGCACTGCTCACGTGGCTGATCATGCAATGATCACGTAGCTACCATGTACTGGTCACGTGATTGATCATGCACTGATCACATAATTGATCATGCACTGATCACCTAGCTTATCATGCATTGATCACGTGGCTGATCATGCACTGATACCGTGACTGAGCATGGACTGATCACACGACTATCATGTAGTGATCAAGTGACGTTAATGGTTGCTGATCATGTGACTGATCATGCGCTGATCAGTTTGCTATCATACACTGACCATGTGCCTCTGGAGGCAATGAACAAAGAGCTGAGTAGGCAGGAATCAGTCAGCAGGCAGTAATCATGGAACTCAGCTGGGGAAACATGCTGCTCAGCTGGCAATAATCAAGTAGATGAGCAGGCAGGAATTACGCAGCACAGCTGGCAATTGTCAAGCAGATGACAGGCAGGAATCGTGAAGCTCAGCTGGCAATGTCAAGCAGTTGAGCAGAGAGTAATCACGCAGGTCAAC
>NW_011415589.1:0-698 GCF_000754665.1 Bison bison bison | reverse complement strand
TGCGAGTGGCGAGGGGGAGCGCGTCATTGCTCTCGAGTCCTGGGAGGGGAATCTGGCCTCGAGACGTGTTGAAGAAGGTCTCTCGAGGTCTTTCTCGGGTGGAGGCAGGAAACCCTGGCTTCCCTCGACTTGTGCAGGTGACCTCAGGGGGCTTCTCATGTAGGCTCTGAGAAGTCAGGGAAACTGGAGGTGGGAGGGGCCTCTCGGGACTCCACGGGGTTTGGTGCATTGGAAGAGGGCCTCATCTCCAGTTGAGGCAGGAACCTCAGGGTTCCTCTGATTTCAGACTCCGATCGCAGGGTCCCTGCCGACTGGGGCCACGAGAGTCTGGCCTGGTCTTGGGTTGAGGCATGGAACTCCGCTTGCCTCTCGAGGTGTCCCCGGGGAGAGAGGCCACTTGTCGAGCTGTATTTCGAACCTGGGGGTTATTCCGGACCAGGAACGGGAGAGTCACTGCCCCTTCGTGTTGACTTCATTCACAGGGTGGAGTTCGGAGAGGTGTCCGGGCATCGGGTTCTTACCAAGAGGGGACCGGGAAATCGGGGTGCTTCGCAACGTGGAAGCACCCACGAGGCCACGTCTGGAATGTCGTCGTGAGACCGGCCTCATCCTGAGGTGCGACCGGAAGGTCGGGAACCCCTTCCAGACAAAGCAGGGGAGTCGACCCTCCTTTCCAGATCAGGAGGTTAGAAGGGGCT
>NW_011415588.1:0-623 GCF_000754665.1 Bison bison bison | reverse complement strand
GGTATTTAAAACCCCTAAATCATGTGGAGTCAAAGAAAGGCTTTTAACCACGGAAATTACACAAGAAATTAAGTGGAATCCTCCAGAACCGTGTAGAGAAGGAGGTGGAGGAGCGACTCCAGAGTCAGGGAGAGCTGTTAGAAGACATGAGACCAGGTCACAGATGGAGCCCTGGATTAGGGCCGTGTCTTTAGGGATAGAGAAGAGATGGTGGGTTTGGTAGATATTTTTGGACATGTAACCAAATCAAGATGTACCACATTCTTGAGTAAATATTTGAACATGACACTGTGCTACTGTTGAGGGCCCAACAATTAAAGCAAAGGACGGGTCCTAATACCTCCCAGCACAGACACAGATGAACTACTGTGAAAGAGAGCCACCTTATTGAGGCATTTGTGCTGTGCAAAGATGCCAGGAGAAAATTAAATACTTTATTTCCCTATGTATTTATGAAGCACTTCACTCATCCCAAATTCTCATTGATTGACAGGCACCGTAATACACTCCATACATACATAATCTCATTTACTATCTTAAAAAAGGCTAGTGCACTGGACGACCCAGAGGGATGGTATGGGTAAGGAGGAGAGAGGAGGGTTCAGGATGGCGAACACATGTAT
>NW_011415587.1:0-620 GCF_000754665.1 Bison bison bison | reverse complement strand
TCACACATACATAATAACATTTCAGTCTCAACATAGAAACATAATACCAAAAAAGTTTGCATTTTAAACTAAAGCTTGCATTTTAATTCAGTTCAGTGAGAATTCCTCTGAAGATCTAAAATTCTTATGAAAAGTACATTATGTCGAGTCCTTCTTGCTTTCATCTGTTATGCCATATTCTCATTTACTTCTAAGGACTCTTGGACTTTTGACATTTTTTGCCTTAGGCTGTAATTTTTGACTGAGATAAAATCTTAAATTTAGATATTAAGAATGTCAAGAAGCACTCTTGTAAGTGTGAGTCACTCAGTCATGTCCAGTTATTCGTGACCCATGGACTGTAGCCCACCAGGTCCTCTGTCCACAGAATTTTCCAGGCAAGAATATTGGAGTGTGTAGCCATTCCTTTCTCAAGGGGCTCTTCCTGACCCAGGGGTCAAACCCTGGTCTCCCGCATTGCAGGCAGATTCTTTACCATATGAACCACCAGAGAACCCTAACCCTGGTGTACACGGATGTAAAAATCCTCAAAAGAATATTAGCAAACCAAATTGAAGACACATTAAAAAGAATCATACACTATGATCAAATGGAATTTATTCTGTGCCTGCAAGCATCAT
>NW_011415586.1:0-620 GCF_000754665.1 Bison bison bison | reverse complement strand
TGCCTGGTCACGTGCTTGATTATTGCCAGTTGAGCAGCATGATTCGTCACTGCTGAGCTCCATGCTTATTGCCTGCTGATTGCGTGGTTCGTGTCTGCTCAGCTCTTTGAGTATTGCCTCCTGAGGTCCCTGTTCGGTTGCCACCTCCGGGGACCAGCCCCAACTGATCCAGGGTATTCGAAGGGGAGATGGCCTAGGCAACTATTTATATGCTAATCAGAGATGTCAAGAATAATAGTATGAGGAGAGCTCAGTAGGAAAATTCGGTGGAGAAAAGAGACTGAGTAGCTTGGTTTACGCGGAACACCAATCAAACTTCAAGACAAGAAGTTTGCACCACTTACGTAGGCCGCAGGCGCCCTCTCGAACAGCGAAAGGTGCCTCAACCTAGACACCTTCTCGAGTGGGTCTTAGCAGCCCATTCATAATTAGTAAGCGTGGTGGGTTCCGCGCTCCAGATGGAGACTCAGCTGGAAGTTAAAGGGAAGAATGACAAGGAAATTTATGAATTGGAGCTGTAAGTTAACTCTTTGACAGAGAGAGCGAGATGGTGGTGGGGGACAGCCCCCAGTGAAATCAGAGGTGATTGCACAAAGCAATACAGTAGGCCGACTCTGGTT
>NW_011415585.1:0-502 GCF_000754665.1 Bison bison bison | reverse complement strand
CACACACACACACACACACACACACACCCAAGATACACGAAACCAAACCAAAACAAAAAAAATTGTCTTTCTCACGTTTCACATGTCAGGATGGTGCCAGACACTTATTATTGGATAGTCAAAAATCTCTTTTGTTTCTGTGTAAAAGGGAGGTCCTTTCAAGGCGTGAATGTTTCAGGACTTTAATTTATTTGGAAATGACCCAGCTCTTCAGTACACTGTCGTCACTTAGTTTAGCACAGGATAGAGACTCGGGTAACCCAAACACCTGGAGAAACGATTGTATGTTCAGTTCAGTTCAGTGGCTCAGTCGTGTCTGACTCTTTGGGACCCCGTGGCCTGCAGGACGCTGGGCTTCCGTGTCCATCACCAACTCCAGGGGCTTGCTCAAACTCATGTCCATCGAATCAGTGATGCCATCCAACCATCTTAGCCTCTGTCGTCCCCTTGTCCTCTGCCTTCAATCAAGACTCTCATAGGCAGATATTTCAGAGTGTAATTA
>NW_011415584.1:0-590 GCF_000754665.1 Bison bison bison | reverse complement strand
AGACAGGCATTCATCTCGAGTGGAAGCAAAGAACCCCGCTCTGCTCTCGAGTCGCGACGGGTATCTCTTGGAGCTCACTGGGTGGACTAAAGGGAGTCAAGCCTCCTGAGGCGTTTGGAGAGAGGTCGCGAGGCCTGGCCTCGAGGCCATGCAGGAGACGAAGGCCCTCATCTCCGCGATGACGGGGGAGTCTCGGGGTGGTTCTCGAGCGGCGGCCCCAGGGTGCGGTTTCTCACGAGGTACGACGGCGAGGTCAGTGAGCCTCTCGTGGGGCGCCAGGGAAGTCGGGTCTCCATGCGAGTGGCGAGGGGGAGCGCGTCATTGCTCTCGAGTCATGGTAGGGGAATCTGGCCTCGAGACGTGTTGAAGAAGGTCTCTCGAGGTCTTTCTCGGGTTGAGGCGGGAAACCCTGGCTTCCCTCGATTTGTGCAGGTGACCTCAGGGGGCTTCTCATGGTGGCTCTGAGAAGTCAGGGAAACTGGAGGTGGGAGGGGCCTCTCGGGACTCCCCTGGGTTTGGTGCATTGGAAGAGGGCCTCATCTCCAGTTGAGGCAGGAAGCTCAGGGTTCCTCTGATTTCGGACTCCGATC
>NW_011415583.1:0-584 GCF_000754665.1 Bison bison bison | reverse complement strand
CTCGAGTTACGACGGGGAATTCAGGATGCCTCTTGTGTTGGCCCAGGGAAGTCCAATCTTCCATTCGAGTTGCGAAGGAAAGCTGGGGATTGCTCTCGAGTGACTGCAGGGCCAATAGACCTCATCTAGGCTTGTGTCCAGAAGCCAATGTTCCTACCCAGGGCCGACAGGGATCTCGGGGTTGCATTCCAGACGCACCCGGGGAGACAGGCGTTCATCTCGAGTGGAAGCAAAGAACCCCGCTCTGCTCTCGAGTCGCGACGGGTATCTCTTGGAGCTCACTGGGTGGACTAAAGGGAGTCAAGCCTCCTGAGGCGTTTGGAGAGAGGTCGCGAGGTTGGCCTCTAGGCCATGCAGGAGACGAAGGGCCTCATCTCCGCGATGACGGGGAATCTCGAGGTGGTTCTCGAGCGGCGGCCCCAGGGTGCGGTTTCTCACGAGGTACGACGGCGAGGTCAGTGAGCCTCTCGTGGGGCGCCAGGGAAGTCGGGTCTCCATGCAAGTGGCGAGGGGGAGCGCGTCATTGCTCTCGAGTCATGGTAGGGGAATCTGGCCTCGAGACGTGTTGAAGAAGGTCTCTCGAG
>NW_011415582.1:0-510 GCF_000754665.1 Bison bison bison | reverse complement strand
ATGCCTCTCCTGCTGCTGCTGCTGCTAAGTCGCTTCAGTTGTGTCCGATTCTGTGCGACTCCATAGACAGCAGCCACCAGGCTCCTCTGTCCCTGGGATTCTCCAGGCAAGAATACTGGAGTGGGTTGTCATTCCTTTTCCAATGCATGCATGCATGCTAAGTCGCTTCAGTTGTGTCCGACTCACGCCTCTCCTAATATTTGTTAAAAACAAAACAAAACAAAACTATGACGTTGGAAATGTGTTTTTCATACTATCAGAATTACTCTCACTTTCAAAAGTCTCAGATGTTTCGAGCAAAGTTACTAAAAAGTCTACTTTTCACAGGAGTGACGGAATTATTTGAACCATACAGTCATTAGTGATTAAACCTGATATTTATGCTATTGTTTCTCAAGCTCAGTTTTTACTTCCTAACACAGAAATCACCTATTTAAGCAAGTAGACATCTGCTTCATTTTATTTTAGCTTTGCTGGTAACAGTCATGCATGTGTTTAATTTCATGTTTC
>NW_011415581.1:0-612 GCF_000754665.1 Bison bison bison | reverse complement strand
AATAAGAATATTTAATGATAAAAATATTTCCAAAAGTATTAGAAATACTTTTTGTATTCTCCGTTGAAAAATTAAGGAGAATATGCTTATTTTAAATTGGCTAAGAGATTTGAATTCTAAAATATCCTGCTTCCTTTCTGAATTTTTTTAGTGACTTTTTTGATCTAAGTGAATTTTTAGCTGTTTTAAGGATTTGTTGTTCACTGTTTGTTGGGTTTTTTGTTTTTTTTTTTTACTGTTTTTGTATCTTAAATTCTTAGATAAAATGCCTGAGAAGAGTTAACATTCTTTATGCTTCCACGCCTGTTTAGCCATCTTTAGTTTAGAGCCTGTTTCTATTTTAGGAATCGATAGAAATGATTTAAGAAAAGTAATCTATATGAGGGCTGTTAAGAAAATACATGTGTATATACATTTCTTTCAGTTCTGAGCACCTATGCAACTATAAAGAGAAATATTTTTATATTGATGGTGTCTGATTCTGATGGCCAAAGAATTAAAGACAAGTTTCTACTAGAGTCAAAAAAAAAAAGAAAATGAAATCATAGTGAGAAATCACTTTATAATAATTTGATATACAGGCACTAATACTTTCTTTTCTACTAAATTTTT
>NW_011415580.1:0-592 GCF_000754665.1 Bison bison bison | reverse complement strand
TAGTGTTATTGTTGGATCATATAGTAACTGTATTTTTAGAGTATAAAAAACTGAATACCAAGGAAGGAGATAATGGGCAGGTAGTTCAAAAGGAAGGAATATATGTATACATATGGCTGATTCATGTTGAGGTTTGAAAGAAAGCAACAAAACTCTGAAAAGCAATTACCCTTAAGGAAAAATAATAATTATTATTATAAAAGACCTGCTTACTGTTTTCAATAGTGGCTGCATCAGTTTCTTGATTTTCATGTATAGTAGTGGTAGTGAAAATCACTCAGTCATGTCCAACTCTTTGCGACCACATGGATTATACGGCCCATGGCCAGAATACTGGAGTAGGTAGCCTTTTCCTTCTCCAGGGGATCTTCCCAGCCAGGGGTCGAAACCATGTCTCCTGCTTTGTAGGTGGGTTCTTTACCAGCTGAGCCACAAGGGAAGCCTGATTTTTTCATGTATGCTGATGCTGCTGCTAAGCTGCTTCATTGTGTCCTACTCTGTGAGACCCCAAGACGGCAGCCCACCAGGCTCCCCCATCCCTGGGATTCTCCAGGCAAGAACGCTGGAGTGGGTTCCCATTTCCTCTCCAATG
>NW_011415579.1:0-601 GCF_000754665.1 Bison bison bison | reverse complement strand
CTTGGCTCGTAGTGTCGCCTCCTGGAAGCTTTCCTTACCCTGGAGGAGGCTGCCCTCCCCACAGTGGCTCCTGGGATTGTCTTTCTCCTCCTCTCAGACTTGTGGAGCTCTCTCTAGAATATAGCAAAGGCTGCTGTCCCCATACACCTCTGGCTGGGGCTTTGCCTTCTTTTGCCTTCATTTGCCCTCTTTGCCTTCATTTGCCCTCTTGGGTCGAATAGGAATAAGCAGGGCCAGCTTCACAGGCACACAGCCTGTGTCCCCAGAAAGGACCCACACTTGGTTAAATGCTCTGCTGTTACTGTCTTGAAATTCTACTTTTTTGAACAAGGGGCCCTGCATTTGCATTTTACACCAGCTCTTGCAAAGTATGTATCTGGTCCTGGGCACAGGCCAGGTGTTAACACGCAAGTCAAGGTGGGGCCGCAGTCCAAGAGGAATGCTGGCTGAGGTCTGCATGGAGGCCAATGGAGGGTAGCAGGAGACTGGAGGAGATACTCAGCTCTTTCCTTGGAGGAGTGGCAGTTCGTCAAGGCAGGAGTGTTCCGCGGAGCTACTGACTTCACAGGACCTCACTTTGGCCCTAAATAGCCTTATTCAG
>NW_011415578.1:0-706 GCF_000754665.1 Bison bison bison | reverse complement strand
CAATTGCCACCTGAGCTGCGTGATTCCTGCCTGGTCACGTGCTTTGATTATTGCCAGTTGAGCAGCATGATTCGTCACTGCTGAGCTCCATGCTTATTGCCCTGCTGATTGCGTGGTTCGTGTCTGCTCAGCTCTTTGAGTATTGCCTCCTGAGTTCCCCTGTTCAGTCGCCACCTGCCGGGGCCAGCCCCAACTGATCCAGGGTATTCAAAGGAGAGGATGGCCTAGGCGACTATTTATATGCTAATCAGAGATGTCAAGAATAATAGTATGAGGAGAGCTCAGTAGGAAAATTCGGTGGAGAAAAGAGACTGAGTAGCTTGGTTTACGCGGAAAGACCAATCAAAACTTCAAGACAAGAAGTTTGCACCACTTACGTAGGCCGCAGGCGCCCTCTCGAATAGCGAAAGGTGCCTCACCCTAGACACCTTCTCGAGTGGGTCTTAGCAGCCCAGGCACAATTAGTAAGCGTGGTGGGTTCCGCGCTCCAGATGGAGACTCAGCTGGAAGTTAAAGGGAAGAATGACAAGGAATTTTATGAATTGGAGCTCTAAGTTAACTCTTTGACAGAGAGAGCGAGATGGTGGTGGGGGACAGCCCCCAGTGAAATCAGAGGTGAGAGCACAAAGCAATACAGTAGGCAGACTCCGGTTTTTTTGGGGGGGAAATGCTCGAGAATATCCGGGTGGACTCCTGAGGCTCGATC
>NW_011415577.1:0-647 GCF_000754665.1 Bison bison bison | reverse complement strand
GCATCTAGATTACTTCCATGTCATAGCTATTGTAAAGGCAATTTCAATAAACATTGGGGTACATGTATTATGTTCCATCCTAATTCCCTCTGGGTATATGCAAAGAAGTGGGGTTTCTGGGTCATATAACAGGTCTAGTCCAAGTTTCTCAAGGAATCTCCAAACTGTTCTGAATACAGGTTGTACCAGTTGTGTTACGGGCAACAGTGTCTTAGGGTTAACTTTTCTCCACAGCCTTTCCAGGATTTCTTGCTTGTAGAATTTCTGGTGATGGCCACTCTGAACAGTGTGAGATGACTGCTCATTACAATTTTAATTTTCATTTATCTAATACTGAATGATGTTAAGCATATTTCATGTGTTTATTAGACATCCATATGTCTTCTTTAAAGTAAATGTCTATTTAGAGCTATTGGCCCCTTTTAATGATGCTGTGAAAGTGCTGCACTCAATATGGCAGCAAATTTGGAAAACTCAGCAGTGGCCAAAGGACTCGAAAAGGTCAGTTTTCATTCCAATCCCAAAGAAAGGCAATGCCAAAGAATTCTCACATCACCATACAATTGCACTCATCTCACATGCTAGTAAAGAAATGCTCAAAATTCTCCAAGCCAGGCTTCAGCAATATGTGAATTGTGAACTTCCAG
>NW_011415576.1:0-642 GCF_000754665.1 Bison bison bison | reverse complement strand
AGCCCACTAGGCTCCCCCATCCCTGGGATTCTCCAGGCAAGAACACTGGAGTGGGTTTCCATTTCCTCTTCAATGCATGAAAGTAGAAAGTGAAAAGGAAGCCGCTAAGTCCTGTCTGACTTTTCGCAACTCCATGCCCTGCAGCCTACCAGGCTCCTCCATCCATGGGATTTTCCAGGCAAGAGTACCGGAGTGTGGTGCCATTATAGGATGTTGTTGATCTCCCTGCAGTACATGGCTGAGTTGCATGTTTTTTTCAAAATCTGTTTTGTTTAGTTTTGTTTTATACATAGTCTTAGGAGTGGAGCTGCCAGGTCATATGCTCAGTCTCTTGTATTCTTGAAAAGGCAAATTTTAGCAATCAGAATCCAACAACACATTTAAAAAAGATCATACACCACGACCAAGTAGGCTTTATCCCGGGGATGCAAGCATTCTTCAGTATCCACAAATCAATCAATGTAATACACCACATTAACGAATTGAAAAATAAAAACCATATGATTATCTCAAAAGATGCAGAGAAAGCCTTTGACAAAATTCAACATCCATTTATGATAAAAACTCTCCAGAAAGCAGAAATAGAAGGAACATACCTCAACATAATAAAAGCTATATGAGACAAACCCTTCAGCAAACATT
>NW_011415575.1:0-754 GCF_000754665.1 Bison bison bison | reverse complement strand
GTTGTATAGTTAGTCTCTTATGTATCCTTTGTTATTTCTGTGTTGTCTGTTGTGATCTCTCCATTTTTACATTTTCTAATTTTATTGATTTGATTTTTCTCCCTTTGTTTCTTGATGAGTCTGGCTAATGGTTTGTCTAATTTTATTTATCCTTTCAAAGAACCAGCTTTTGGCTTTGTTGATTTTTGCTATGGTCTCTTTTGTTTCTTTTGCATTTATTTCTGCTCTAATTTTTAAGATTTCTTTTCTTCTACTAACCCTGGGGTTCTTCATTTCTTCCTTTTCTAGTTGCTTTAGTTATAGAGTTAGGTTATTTATTTGACTTTTTTCTTGTTTCTTGAGGTGTGCCTGTATTGCTATGAACTTTCCCCTTAGGACTGCTTTTACCGTGTCCCACAGGTTTTGGGTTGTTGTGTTTTCATTTTCATTCGTTTTATCCCAGGGATGCAAGGATTCTTCAATATCCGCAAATCAATCAATGTAATACACCACACTAACAAATTGAAAAATAAAAACCATATGATTATCTCAATAGATGCAGAGAAAGCCTTTGACAAAATTCAACACCCATTTATGATAAAAACTCTCCAGAAAGCAGGAATAGAAGGAACATACCTCAACATAATAAAAGCTATATATGACAAACCCACAGCAAACATTATCCTCAATGGTGAAAAGTTGAAAGCATTTCCTCTAAAGTCAGGAACAAGACAAGGGTGCCCACTTTCACCATTACTATTCAACATAGTTTTCG
>NW_011415574.1:0-962 GCF_000754665.1 Bison bison bison | reverse complement strand
GGCAAAAGACATCAGAGAAGAACGTGAGGAGCAAGCCTGAAGGGAAGTGGTCGTATCTTCAATATGCTGGGAAAATACGAGAGCCGTTGGAGCAGGGAGGTGACAGCATTGCATCTTCATTTCCAAAAGGTCATCTTGCTCCACGTCACTAATGATTGGAGAGGCTCAACTCCAAACTCCAAGGAGGGACCACTTCACATGAGTCCGATTGGGCCTCACTGCGATGTCTGTCAATAACCAGTGCTGGAGAAGATGTGGAGCAAAGGGAACTCTCCTCCACGGTGAGTAGGAATGGGCGTGGGGAGAGCCGGTATGGAAAAGAATATGGAGGTTCCCGAAGGAACTAAAAGTGGAAGTAGCCTATGGTTCAGCAGTCCGACTCCCAGGCATAGATCCACCCACGGTATAAGTGAACAAGATAGATGCCCCGTTTGGGCACATCTATCTGTGCATGCCCGCGCACATGCGCATGCGCAATGGCCTGCGAGGCAGGGGGTAGGGCGGGGGCTGGGGCTCTGGCTGGAGTCGGTGCAAGCCCCGGGATTGCCTGAGGCAAGCCAAAGGAGCCCCAGATGGAGACGGGACTGCTGGTCGTCGGGTGTCCTGGAAGCCGAATGCGAATGCGGAGGGGCTCTCGGGCCGCGCGGAGGCAACCCAGGTCTGCAGCGGGAGTCGGGGCCCCGGCCACCCGCTCCCCGCGGCCCGGGAGGGGCTGGGGCTGCGGGGGGGATCCAAGAATCGGGACGCGCGGCGGGGGCTAAAGGACCTCCTCTGGTAGGCAAAAAGCCTCGAGCACCCGGGATTCCCAGGTGGTCTCCCATCCAAGATACTAACCAGGCCCGACCTGCTTAGCTTCCGAGATCAGAGGCCTTTCAGGTTGATAGGGCCCGGAGACGGAGGCGGTGGCGCGGGGCCCCTAAGGCCTTGCGCTTCACCTCCCTTTCGCTCTGCCCTGCCAGGTC
>NW_011415573.1:0-690 GCF_000754665.1 Bison bison bison | reverse complement strand
CCCAGGGGAGAGAGGCCGCTTGTCGAGCTGTATTTGGAACCTGGGGTTTTTTCCGAACGATGCACGGAAAAACTGCCCCTTCGTGTGGACTTCATTCACAGGGTGGAGTTCGGAGAGGTGTCCGGGCATCGGGTTCTTCTCAAGAGGGGACCGGGAAATCGGGGTCCTACGGAATGTGGAAGCACCCACGAGGCCACGTCTGGAATGTCGTCGTGAGACCGGCCTCATCCTGAGGTGCGACCGGAAGGTCGGGAACCCCTTCCAGACAAAGCAGGGGAGTCGACCCTCCTGTCCAGATCAGGAGGGGAGAAAGGGCTCAGAGGAGGGGGTGCCGGAAAACCTCAGTGTTCCTCTCCAGGGAGACCGGGATTTCGGAGAACTTTGTGGGTCGCATCAAGGGTGCCAAGTGCCCTTTCGACCTCCAATTCCTAACGGGGGACTTCTCCTGAGACGCTGTAGCGGGAAAGGGCTTCATCTTGCGATGACGGGGGAGCCACGTGGTTTTTCTCGAGTTACGGCGGGATTCTCGAGTTACGACGGGGAATTCAGGATGCCTCTTGTGTTGGCCCAGGCAAGTCCAATCTTCCATTCGAGTTGCGAAGGAAAGCTGGGGATTGCTCTCGAGTGACTGCAGGGCCAATAGACCTCATCTAGGCTTGTGTCCAGAAGCCAATGTTCCTCTCCAGGGGC
>NW_011415572.1:0-517 GCF_000754665.1 Bison bison bison | reverse complement strand
CAGAGATCAAATTTCCAACATATGTTGGGTCAATTGAAAAAGCAAGAGACTTACAGAAAAGCACATACTTCTGCTTAATTGACTACACCAGAGCCTTTGACTGTGTGTATACACAAAAAAACGGTGGAAAATTACATCAAGAGATGGGAATACCAGACCACCTGACCTGCCTCCTAAGAAATTTGTATGCAGGTCAAGAAGCAACAGTTAGAACTGGATATGGAACAACAGACTGGTTCAAAATCAGGAAAGGAGTAAGTCAAGGCTGTATATTATCATCCTCCTTATTTAACTTATATCCAGAGTACATCATGAGAAATGCTGGACTGGATGAAGAAAAAGCTAGAATCAAGATTATCAGGAGAAATATCAATAACCTCAGATATGCAGATGACACCATCCTTATGGCAGAAAGCCACGAGGACCTTGATGAAGAGCCTCTTGATGAAGGTGAAAAAAAGTGAAAAAGATGGCTTGAAACTGAACATTAAAAAAAAAAAACTAAGATCATCATTTG
>NW_011415571.1:0-736 GCF_000754665.1 Bison bison bison | reverse complement strand
CTCGCCTTCCCTTCGGACCTAGGAGCCAGGCGTCCTTGTAGAGGGCTTAGGGGCTGGGGGTGTGCACACTGCCAAAGCCTCCCGCAGGGAGAGCTCTTTCCGAGGGAAAGGAAGCGCCCCAGGCTGCATTCCCAAGCTGGTGCTTCCCCGCCCAGACTAAGCGCCGCACGGAGGGAATCAGGGTCCCGGTGCCCCTGGCTAGGGGAGGCAGCTCCACAGCCAGAGTGGTGCTCCGTTTGTGCCCAGAAAGCGCCTGCCAGACCGGGCCTTCCCTGGAGCTGTCCTCCCGCCTAGAGGCAGGTGGATGTGCTGTGCGGGCTTCCCCTGTGCGTTTGGGCTCCCTAGCACAGCCGCAGCGCCGGGGAACCAGTCCCCTGATCAGTGAGCTCCGGGCAGTACTTTGGTCCCAGGTTTGGAGCCCAGTGCCCGGAAGGCGGGAGAGAAGAGGCTGGCTGCCGGCGGGTGCTTGCAAGCCTGTACTAGGAAGGACCGAGTGAGCTTCCACACCGGCAGAGCTCCAGCTCTGCGCCCTCGCGAGATAGCACAGAGCCCCGGCCGAGAGGCTGCTCTGGGCTGGGCGAGCCTCCCCAAGCCCTGCCCAGCTTCTAGCGTTCGCGCCCGGGAAGGAGCAGGCTGCGGGAGTGTGGGAGACGTGAGTGGTGCCTGACTGGTGCCTCAGCTCAGCTCTCGCCTTCCCCTCGGTCCTAGGAGCCAGGCGTCCTTGCAGAGGGCTTAG
>NW_011415570.1:0-535 GCF_000754665.1 Bison bison bison | reverse complement strand
AAGCCTAGATGAGGTCTATTGGCCCTGCAGTCACTCGAGAGCAATCCCCAGCTTTCCTTCGCAACTCGAATGGAAGATTGGACTTCCCTGGGCCAACACAAGAGGCATCCTGAATTCCCCGTCGTAACTCGAGAATACTACCCCAACTCGAGAAAATCCACGTGTTTCCCCCGTCATCGCAAGATGAAGCCCTTTCCCGCTACAGTGTCTCAGGAGAAGTCCCACGTTAGGTATTGGAGGTCGAAACGGTACTTGGCACCCTTGATGCGACCCACAAAGTTCCCCGACATCCCGGTCTCCCTCGAGAGGTACACCGAGGTTTTCTGGCACCACTTCCTCTGAGCCCCTTCTACCCTCCTGATCTGGACAGGAGGGTCGACTCCCCTGCTTTGTCTGGAAGGGGTTCCCGACCTTCCGGTCACACTTCAGGATGAAGCCGGTCTCACGACGACATTCCAGACGTGGCTTCGTGGGTGGTTCCACATTACGAAGACCCCCGATTTCCCGGTCCTCTCTTGATAAGAACCCGATGCCC
>NW_011415569.1:0-913 GCF_000754665.1 Bison bison bison | reverse complement strand
GGGCTACAGTCCACAGGGTTGCAAAGATTCGGACACGACTGAGCATGTATGCAGGCAACGCGTTTTAACCATATAAAACTCTGACTTCTTACAGAAAAAATGTATATACAAGAATTCAAGACGCTCAAAAGTCAACTAGTTACATAAATATGTGCATCATCCGCCTAACAAGGCAGCAAGTGTACAAATCCAGGACGGCCGGATGGCTGGTACCTTCTCGTCCAGGGCCTTGTGGTGTTCAAAGAGCAATTTCAGCGCCCTGAGCACCTCCACCTCACTCCTCATGCCGGCTGGGGACTGCGCCTGCCGCTTGCCTGCTGTCATCCCGACGGGTGGAATATATCGCGAAACCAGGCACTCCAGGTGCTCCAGCAGCAGCTGCAGGGCAGGGCCAAAGGACACCTTCAACCTCATGCTTGAATTCCGGGCGATAACTCCTCTCAGCCTCACGCTATAGCCGGAACATGCTAAGGCACGTCGGAATCCTGCCAGTTCCGTCGAAAGTTAGAGTGGACTTCCCCAGGGGTCCAGTAGTTAAGACTCCACACTTCTTCAAGGATCATGGGTTTTAACCCCTGGTCGGGGAACTAAGATCCCACACAAAGTGTAGCGTGGACAAAAATGTAAGCTAAGAGAACTCCCCCCTCATATGTACTAAAATTACATTAGCTCTCATCAGAAATTTGAAGCAAGGTATGAGAACCCAGAACTGATCCACCCTGGTCTGTTCAGTGGGAAGATGTGGAAAATGACTTGAAAATCAGACAAAGTTTAAAGACAGCACACGGAGGCCAGCGGTGACCCCCGCGGGGCAAATGTCAACACGTGAGAATCCCCCTACTGACCCTGGTGTTGTTCCTTTCAGCTTTCAGCTGAGCGATTTCCTCTTTGGCTTTACAAAGCTGCTCCCTGT
>NW_011415568.1:0-538 GCF_000754665.1 Bison bison bison | reverse complement strand
AAGTACCGTTTCGACCTCCAATACCTAACGTGGGACTTCTCCTGAGACACTGTAGCGGGAAAGGGCTTCATCTTGCGATGACGGGGGAACCACGTGGATTTTCTCGAGTTGCGGCAGGATTCTCGAGTTACGACGGGGAATTCAGGATGCCTCTTGTGTTGGCCCAAGGAAGTCCAATCTTCCATTCAAGTTGCGAAGGAAAGCTGGGGATTGCTCTCGAGTGACTGCAGGGCCAATAGACCTCATCTAGGCTTGTGTCCAGAAGCCAGTGTTCCTCTCCAGGGGTGAAAGGGATCTCGGGGTTGCATTGCAGACGCACCCGGGGAGACAGGCATGCACCTCGAGTGGAAGCAAAGAAACCCGCTCTGCTCTCGAGTCGCAACGGGTATCTCTTGGAGCTCACTGGGTGGACTAAAGGGAGTCAAGCCTCCTGAGGCGTTTGGAGAGAGGTCGAGAGATTGGTCTCTAGGCCATACAGGAGACGAAGGCCCTCAAGTCGCGATGACGGGGGAGGCTCGGGGTTGTTCTCGAGCGGCGG
>NW_011415567.1:0-520 GCF_000754665.1 Bison bison bison | reverse complement strand
AGAGGCGTTACTTTTTAGTCTTCTTAGCAAATCCCTATTTTACGTGTGTGTGTGTGTGTGTGTGTGTGTGTGTGTGTGTACATGAGTGTGTGTCTTGGGAGTGAGGGAAAAGGGAAACAAGAACAGCTCCCTGAACAACAAAGGGTAGAATGTTACTTCTACCACTGGACTTCAGTCCTGGAAATATGCCTTTCAGATCAAATCTTTCAAATTGACTACTATTGTGGTACTAAGCGGAGAAGGCAATGGCACCCCACTCCAGTACTCTTGCCTAGAAAACCCCATGGACGGAGGGGCCTGGTAGGCTGCAGTCCATGGGGTCACGAAGAGTCGGGCACGACTGAGTGACTTCACTTTCACTTTTCACTTTCATGCATTGGAGAAGGAAATGGCAACCCACTCCAGTGTTCTTGCCTGGAGAATCCCAGGGACGGGGGAGCCTGGTGGGCTGCCGTCTATGGGGTCGCACAGAGTCAGACACGACTGAAGCGACTTAGTAGTAGTAGTAGTGGTACTAAGA
>NW_011415566.1:0-569 GCF_000754665.1 Bison bison bison | reverse complement strand
TTCTAATAATAACTGCATTTATGTGTGAGAAGATCATACTGGCTAAGTAGCGAGATTGTCCCCCCGTCCCCCCCCCCAACCACTCCTGGCTAGAATTGACAGCATTGTAACACAGTGTTTTGTGACTTGACTGTTGGCTGTTTGTAGTAATAGTAAGCAGTTTTCACTCATGGTTTTCGATAAGTAGTTTTATAGTCATATAAAATTGCTAAAAATTGTGGGGTTCATTTCTATACCTTTAATTGAGAAATACTTATTCTTGGGCATTTACTATACGTTCTGTCTTCTGAACATTAAAGTTATAAGACCAAACCTAAATTAATGTACCCTGCCATTTTTACCAGTAATGCTAGTTACTGAAGAATGCATTTATTTGGCCTTTGTGTTATAGCTGTATGTTGAAAAGATAGACTGTGTGCAGATCTCTCTTTGTATGACCCCACACTAACCATGTCATATCATTTATTGTAAAAATCATCCTGACTTCAAAGGTGTTAAGTGGTGGTGGTGGTGGTAGGAGGGAAGAGTTCATCTTAAAATTGATTAAAAAAGAGTAATTTGAAAAGTAA
>NW_011415565.1:0-568 GCF_000754665.1 Bison bison bison | reverse complement strand
CATGGATGGATATCCCGCATCATTCGCTTGTGTTTCCTGAGCGCGTTTCATCACCTCCGCGATCCAGACCACTCCCGTCCGTGACAGGTGACTCTGCCACCACCAGCCCGTCACTTTGGTCTTTTGGCAGGCAGACAGGGGGGTGTTCTGAGCTGGCGGTGGGGGGCGAGGGGCGCGACTTGCTGTCCCCCAAGCCAGCTCTGAATCCTCGCGCTCTGCCCCTGAACCGGACTGGAGCAAGTGGGTCCGCGTGCTCTGTCGTGGCTTTGTCGTTTGAAATCCTTGGCGGGAGACGGAAAAGCCCCCACATGCCAAGGAGGAGACAAGGCCCCAAAGAAGGAAGTCACAGCTCCCTTGGGTTCAAAATAGCTGTCCTCCAAAATGGATCAAGTTTCCCCACACGGGGTTTCCAATCCAAACCTAAAAAAGCCCAAGGGGGCTAAACCCATCCCGCCCCGTTGACCTGTGGCCCAAGGTGCCCCTCCCCCCACAGCCTCCTTCCACAGCCCCAGGGCATTCAAGAGTTCGCCGGCCCCGCCTGCCTGCTCCATCCGTGGTCCTCCCGCCC
>NW_011415564.1:0-506 GCF_000754665.1 Bison bison bison | reverse complement strand
TTTTATATCCTGCAACTTTACTGTAGTCATTGATTATTTCTAGTAATTTTCTGGTGGATTCTTAGGGTTTTCTATGTAGAGGATCATGTCATCTGCAAATAGTGAGAGTTTTACTTCTTCTTTTCCAATTTGGATTCCTTTTATAGACTTTAAAACAAAGGCTGTGAAAAGAGACAAAGAAGGTCACTACATAATGATCAAAGGATCAATCCAAGAAGAAGATATAACAATTATAAAATATATATGCACCCAACACGGGAGCACCACAGTACGTAAGACAAATGCTAACAAGTATGAAAGGAGAAATTAACAATAACACAATAATAGTGGGAGACTTTAATACCCCACTTACACCTATGGATAGATCAACTAAACAGAAAATTAACAAGGAAACACAAACTTTAAACGATACAATAGACCAGTTAGACCTAATTGATATCTATAGGTCATTTCATCCCAAAACAATGAATTTCACCTTTTTCTCAAGCGCACATGGAACCTTCTCC
>NW_011415563.1:0-515 GCF_000754665.1 Bison bison bison | reverse complement strand
TTGTGCCTCAGCTGGTAAAGATCTGCCTGCAATGTGGGAGACCTGGGTTTGATCCCTGGGGTTGGGGAAAATCCCCTGGAGACAGGAAAGGTTACCCAGTCCAGTATTCTAGCCTGGACGATTCCATGGACTGTATATAGTCCATGGGGGTCAGGAAGGGTCAGACACGACTGAGGGACTTTCACTTTCACTGTTGTGGTTTAGTTGCTAAGTTGTGTCTGAGTCTTTTGTGACCCCATAGACTGTAGCCTGCCAGGCCCCTCTGTCCATGGTATTTCCCAGGCAAGAATACTGGACTGGGTTGCCATTTCTTCCTCCAGGAGATCTTTCCAACCCTTTCATTGAAACCAGGTCTCCTGCATTAACAGGTGGATTCTTAACTGCTGAACCACCAGAGATCAATCTTTCCCAAAGTACTGGATGATTTTACACCCTGGGACTCACGTCACATCAGAATCAAGTGAGGCAAACATTGAACTTTCAGCTGCCCAGGCCCCCTCCTCAGGCAATTTTAG
>NW_011415562.1:0-730 GCF_000754665.1 Bison bison bison | reverse complement strand
GTATTTACTGAATAATGGATAGATGGATGTGCTTCCCAGGTGATAAAGAATCCACCTGCCAAAGCAGGAGACACAAGAGATGCAAGTTCAATCCCTGGGTAGGGAAGATCCCTTGGAGGTGGGCACCACAAGTCACTCCAGTATTCTTGTCTGGAGAATCCCATGGACAGAGGAGCCTGGTGGGCTACAGTCCATAGACTCTCAAAGAGTCGGGCACGATGGAAGTGACTTAGCACGCATGCACACATGCACAGATAGATGGATGAATACATTGCTAGTAGGGCCAAAGCTGGACCAGAGATTAAGATCCTCATGTGAGTGACTGGGTTGAGGGAACCTGATGGGCAAGGAATTCATGCACTTAATACCTGGGCAGACCCTGGTGTCAGAGTGTTTGACAGGTCTCTGCCAGTGCTGCTCACCTCCCCTTCCAGTCCAGCCTACCAGGTGCGTGGTGTCACCTTCCTGTAAAAAGAAGGAGATGGCTCATGAAATACAATCTGTTGGTGACAAATGGTGGAACTGAAGAGCAGGAGGCTCCAAGGGGCAGAGCAGTGACAGGTGGAACGGGCAGAAGGGTGGCCAGGACAAGGCAACATGACATCAGGAGGGTGATGACAGGGGCAGCAGCCCTGGAGGGGAGGGGGCATAGCAAGGAAGGGATGAGCATAGAGCATGGGTAGTCCCTGTGTGTGGGTGAAGAGGCAGGGTGCATGAAAGGGTCACAGAA
>NW_011415561.1:0-703 GCF_000754665.1 Bison bison bison | reverse complement strand
TGGTCTCGAACGGCGGCCCCAGGCTGCGGTTTCTCACGAGGTACGACGGCGAGGTCAGTGAGCCTCTCGTGGGGCGCCAGGGAAGTCGGGTCTCCATGCGAGTGGCGAGGGGGAGCGCGTCATTGCTCTCGAGTCATGGGAGGGGAATCTGGCCTCGAGACGTGTTGAAGAAGGTCTCTCGAGGTCTTTCTCGGGTTGAGGCAGGAAACCCTGGCTTCCCTCGACTTGTGCAGGTGACCTCAGGGGGCTTCTCATGGTGGCTCTGAGAAGTCAGGGAAACTGGAGGTGGGAGGGGCCTCCCGGACTCCACGGGGTTTGGTGCATTGGAAGAGGGCCTCATCTCCAGTTGAAGCAGGAACCTCAGGGTTCCTCTGATTTCAGACTCCGATCGCAGGGTCCCTGCAGACTGGGGACAGGAGAGTCGGGCCTCGTCTTAGGTTGAGGCATGGAACTCCGCTTCCCTCTCGAGGTGTTCCCGGGGAGAGAGGCCACTTGTCGAGCTGTATTTGGCACCTGGGGGTCTTTTCCGGATGATGCACGGGCGAGTCACTGCCCCTTCGTGTTGACTTCATTCACAGGGTGGAGTTCGGAGAGGTGTCCGGGCATCGGGTTATTATCAAGAGGGGCCCGGGAAATCGGGGTGCTTCGCAACGTGAAGCACCACGAGGCCACGTCTGGAATGTCGTCGTGAGACCGGCCTCGA
>NW_011415560.1:0-518 GCF_000754665.1 Bison bison bison | reverse complement strand
CTCCCCGCGGACACTCTCCGGGAAAAGGCCAGGACGGGGGCGCGAGTGACAAGTCCTGAAGGAGGCGGAAGGTGTGCCGCGGGAGCCCACGGGGGTCTTAGAGAGGCTCCTTCCAGCGGAAGTTTTCCGACGCCTCGCGGGTCTCTGCAGTGGCGCCCTGCTCTCTGGGCGGAGGTTGGGCGTCGGGGACGCGGGGCGAAGGAGGGGGCGTGGGGTGGTGTCCTGGTCAGCCGCGGGTAGGCTTGTTCGAGGGAGACGCGGGAGGGGTATGGCCTCCTAGGTCGTTATCCCCACCCGCCGCCCAATTCCTTCGCCTTGGCTGGAGGTGGTTATCTATATCAGCCGGGGCACCCGCCCCGCGGTCATTGGTTAGAGACCGGCCAGGGGGCCTGAGCCAAGGGGCCAGGCAATTCCTGGTGAACTTTGGGGGTTCGTATTGCTCAGGGAAGCAGGCGGTGCGTTTTGAGGGGCAGAGGTCAAGGAGTTCGAATCTCCTTTCATCTCCGAGCGTGCACCTT
>NW_011415559.1:0-500 GCF_000754665.1 Bison bison bison | reverse complement strand
GTCTAGAGAATATCCTTTAGTATTTGTTGGAGAGCTGATTTGGTGATGCAGAATTCTCTCTAGCTTTTGCTTGTCTGTAAAAAGCTTTTTGATTTCTCCTTTCATACTTGAATGAGATCCTTGCTGGGTACAATAATCTGGGCTGTAGGTTATTTTCTTTCATCATTTTAAGTATGTCTTGCCATTCCCTCCTGGCTTGAAGAGTTTCTATTGAAAGATCAGCTGTTATCCTTATGGGAATTCCCTTGTGTGTTATTTGTTGTTTTTCCCTTGCTGCTTTTAATATTTGTTCTTTGTGTTTGATCTTTGTTAATTTGATTAATATGTGTCTTGGGGTGTTTCTCCTTGGGTTTATCCTGTTCGGGACTCTCTGGGTTTCTTGGACTTGGGTGATTATTTCCTTCCCCATTTTAGGGAAGTTTTCAACTATTATCTCCTCAAGTATTTTCTCATGGTCTTTCTTTTTGTCTTCTTCTTCTGGAACCCCTATGATTCGAATG
>NW_011415558.1:0-676 GCF_000754665.1 Bison bison bison | reverse complement strand
AGACGCACCCGGGGGAGACAGGCATTCATCTCGAGTGGAAGCAAAGAACCCCGCTCTGCTCTCGGAGTCGCGACGGGTATCTCTTGGGAGCTCACTGGGTGGACTAAAGGGAGTCAAGCCTCCTGAGGCGTTTGGAGAGAGGTCGCGAGGCTGGCCTCGAGGCCATGCAGGAGACGAAGGCCCTCATCTCCGCGATGACGGGGGAGTCTCGGGGTGGTTCTCGAGCGGCGGCCCCAGGGTGCGGTTTCTCACGAGGTACGACGGCGAGGTCAGTGAGCCTCTCGTGGGGCGCCAGGGACGTCGGGGTCTCCATGCGAGTGGCGAGGGGGAGCGCGTCATTGCTCTCGAGTCATGGTAGGGGAATCTGGCCTCGAGACGTGTTGAAGAAGGTCTCTCGAGGTCTTTCTCGGGTTGAGGCGGGAAACCCTGGCTTCCCTCGCTTTGTGCAGGTGACCTCAGGGGGCTTCTCATGGTGGCTCTGAGAAGTCAGGGAAACTGGAGGTGGGAGGGGCCTCTCGGGACTCCCCTGGGTTTGGTGCATTGGAAGAGGGCCTCATCTCCAGTTGAGGCAGGAACCTCAGGGTTCCTCTGATTTCGGACTCCGATCGCAGGGTCCCTGCAGACTGGGGACAGGAGAGTCAGGCCTCGTCTTGGGTTGAGGCATGGAACTCCGCTT
>NW_011415557.1:0-521 GCF_000754665.1 Bison bison bison | reverse complement strand
CAAACTTCTTGTCTTGAAGTTTTATTGGTCTCCCGCAAAACCAAGCTACTCAGTCTCTTTTCTCCACCGAATTTTCCTACTGAGCTATCCTCATACTATTATTCTTGGATATCTCTGTTTAGCATATAAATAGTCACCTAGGCCATCTCTGCTTCGAAAACGTGGATCAGCTGGGGCATGTCCCCGGCAGGGGCGGCCGAACAGGGACCTCAGGAGGCAATAATCAAAGAGCTGTGTAGACACGAACCACGCAATCAGCAGGCAATAAGCATGGAGCTCAGCAGTGACGAATCATGCTGCTCAACTGGCAATAATCAAGCAGGTGACCAGGCAGGAATCACGCAGCTCAGCTGGCAATTGTCAAGCAGATGAGCAGACAGGAATCACCCAGCTCAGCTGGCAATTGTCAAGCAGATGAGCAGACAGGAATCACCCAGCTCAGCTGGAAATTATCCTGCAGATGAGCCGGCAGGAATCACGCAGCTCAGCAGGCCCTGAGCGCGTGACTCTGCAGGCACTGA
>NW_011415556.1:0-708 GCF_000754665.1 Bison bison bison | reverse complement strand
TTAAATACTGTTATGTGCTAGCTGCTAAGGGTACAATGGTCTTACCCCCACTTTCTGGGAGTCTAGTCTATGGCCCAGGACAGAAACAGATAGTTACCACACTGAATACGAAGTACTATCCTGTAAGAGAAACATGCACAAAGAAAGAGCAGTTGAAACAAGGATAAGAAACTAACTGATTCTGCTTGGAGGAACTTGGGGAATTTTTAAATTTTCACAAACAATTTAAGCAAACCAATTTACTGAGCAAAGCTTCCCTAATCTCTTAAGGAAAAAAAAATAAACCTTTAATGGCTTCTCAACGTAGCAGTATCTCTTCCCTTAGGCTACAACCACATAAAAACCCTTACGAATTTTACATACAAATAAACAAGACTTTCATTTTGGGCAATTAAAAAATAGACTTTTACAAAAAAAAAAAAAAGACTTTCATTTCCCAATTCTTTAGGAATGGCTGAAGTTTTGATAATTGATAAAATCTATAGTTTACCCCTACATAATGGAAATTATTTCTGTGTTTTAGATAGGTAGAACAGGGTACTGTTTTTAAGAACATATATTGTTATGAACAAACTAACTGCAGTTGTGGAATAACTGTATAATGATATGGCAGGAGAGGTGGCGAGACAGGATAGAGAAGCTCACTGTGTGGCCTGAAGCTGGAGAGTCCTGGATTCAAATTCTGACCCTGGGTCTTACTGCTTATGT
>NW_011415555.1:0-584 GCF_000754665.1 Bison bison bison | reverse complement strand
CAATAAGTCAGTTCTTCACATCAGGTAGCTAAAGTATTGGAGCTTCAGTTTCAGCATCAGGCCCTCCAAAGGATATTCAGGACTTATTTTCTTTAGGATTGACTGGCTGGATCTCCTTGCAGTCCAAGAGACTCTCAAGAGTCCCCTCCAACACCACAGTTCAAAAGCATCAATTCTTCGGATTAAAGATTTACTGAACATGGCCCCACCCATCAGAACAAGATCCAGTTTCCCCCTCAGTCAGTCTCTCCCCGGTCAGGAAGCTTCCATAAGCCTCTTATCCTTCTCCATCAGAGGGCAGACAGACTGAAAAACCACAGTCACAGGAAGTTAACCAATCTGATCTCATGGACCACAGCCTTGTCTGATTCAATGAAACTATGAGCCGTGCCATATAGGGCCACCCAAGATGAACGGGTCATGGTGGAAAGTTCTGACAAAATGTAGTCCACTGGAGAAGGGAATGGCAAACCACTTCAGTATTCTTGCCTTGAGAACCCCATGAACAGTATGAAAAGGCTAGCGTGTAAGATGAGTGCAATTGTGCAGTAGTTTGAATATTCTTTGGGATTGCCTTTCTCTGG
>NW_011415554.1:0-640 GCF_000754665.1 Bison bison bison | reverse complement strand
GCATCTATGTTCATCAGTGATATTGGCCTGTAGTTTCTTTTTTGTGGGACTTTGTCAGGTTTTGGTATTAGGGTGATAGTGGCCTCATAGAATGAGTTTGGAAGTTTACCTTCCTCTGCAATGGAGAAAAACTATTAAAAATTCCAACATATGGAGGTTGAACAACACGCTGCTGAATAACCAACAAATCACAGAAGAAATCAAAAAGAAATCAAAAATTTGCATAGAAACGAATGAAAATGAGAACACAACAACCCAAAACCTGTGGGACACGGTAAAAGCAGTCCTAAGGGGAAAGTTCATAGCAATACAGGCACACCTCAAGAAACAAGAAAAAAGTCAAATAAATAACCTAACTCTACACCTAAAGCAACTAGAAAAGGAAGAAATGAAGAACGCCAGGGTTAGTAGAAGGAAAGAAATCTTAAAAATTAGAGCAGAAATAAATGCAAAAGAAACAAAAGAGACCATAGCAAAAATCAACAAAACCAAAAGCTGGTTCTTTGAAAGGATAAATAAAATTGACAAACCATTAGCCAGACTCATCAAGAAACAAAGGGAGAAAAATCAAATCAACAAAATTAGAAACGAAAATGGAGAGATCACAACAGACAACACAGAAATACAAAGGATCATAAGA
>NW_011415553.1:0-523 GCF_000754665.1 Bison bison bison | reverse complement strand
CAGAAAGTTTGTACTTCTACATATGTGCAATTCCTCTCAGGGATGTTGGTGTGTACACAAGCATGTGTGTGCATATGTTCATGAAAAGCACCTGACGGTATGCTTGTGAGTATGAGGTGTAGAAACTGACCTAACCAGGTGATGGAAGTTGGATAGCGAAACCGTGAAAGTCATAGGGAAAGTACATACTCTGGCCATAAGAAGCACTGGAGCCAGGGTACCAATCCCTGTTATCTCACTGAGTGAGCAATTTCTAAGTGGAATTACAGTGGTGCACCCAGGATACCTGGCAGAAAGGAGAGGCAGAAAGAAAGTGCCTGGGGGTGACCAGTGAGAGTGCCGAGGATCTGAGACACAGAACAGGCTGCAATCCCAAGACACAGAAGCCATGGTGGGTGATCCCACAGCCCCTTGGACATGCAGCAACAAGGGCCTTTCTATCCTTATCAAACTCTGGGATTTCTTTCCCTGACATTGCCATGAGACACATAGACACCAGCCCTGGTACATACACAAAAGGATT
>NW_011415552.1:0-851 GCF_000754665.1 Bison bison bison | reverse complement strand
ATGGACTGATCACATGACTATCATGTAGTGATCACGTGACTTAATGGCGCTGATCATGTGACTGATCATGCGCTGATCGGTTTGCTATCATACACTGATCATGTGCCTCTGGAGGCAATAACAAAGAGCTGAGTAGGCACGAATCAAACAGTCAGCAGGCAATAATCATGGAACTCAGCTGTGAGGAATCATGCTGCTCAGCTGGCAATAATCAAGCAGCTGAGCAGGCAGGAATCACGCAGCACAGCTGGCAATTGTCAAGCAGATGACAGGCAGGAATCGTTCAGCTCAGCTGGCATTTGTCAAGCAGATGAGCAGTCAGTAATCAAGCAGCTCAGCAGGCCCTGATCACGTGACTGAGCATGAACTGTTCACGTGGCTGTTCATACACTGATCACGTGATTGATCATGCACTGATCACGTGGCTATCATGCTCTGCTAACGTGGCTGATCATGCACGATCACGTAGCAACCATGTACTGCTCACGTGACTGATCATGCACTGATCACGAAATTGAGCCTGCACTGATCACGTGGCTCATCATGCACTGATCCCGTGACTGTTCACGCACTGATCACTTGACTGATCATGCACTGATCATGTGGCTATCATGCACTGATCACTTGGCTGGTCATACACTGCTCACGTGACTGGTCAAGCACTGATCACGTGGCTGATCAGGCACTGATAACGTGACTGATCATGCTCTGATCACGTGGCTAATCATGCACCGATCACGTGGCTACCATGCACTGCTCCCGTGGCTGATCATGCACTGATCATGTGGCTGATCATGCTCTGATCACTTGGCTGATCATAAACTGATCACGTGACTGATCATGCACTAGAT
>NW_011415551.1:0-631 GCF_000754665.1 Bison bison bison | reverse complement strand
ATGCCAAAGAATGCTCAAACAACCACACAGTTGCACTCATCTCACGTGCTAGTAGAGTAATGCTCAAAATTCTCCAAGCCAGGCTTCAACAGTATGTGAACTGTGAACTTCCAGATGTTAAAAGTGGACTTAGAATAGTCAGAGGAACCAGAGATCAAATTGCCAACATCCACTGGATCATGGAAAAAGCAAGAGTTCCAGGAAAAACATATATTTCTGCTTTATTCAATATGCCAAAACCTCTGAGTGTGTGGGTCAAAATAAACTGTGGAAAAATTCTAAAAGAGATGGGAGTACCAGGCCACCTGACTTGCCTCCTGAGAAATCTGTGTGCAGGTCAAGAAGCATCAGTTAGAACTGGACATGAAACAACAGACTGGTTGCAAGTCGGGAAAGGAGTATATCAAGGCTGTATTTCATCACCCTGCTATTTAACTTACAAGCAAAGGACATCATGCTAAATGCCAGGCTGGATGAAGCACAAGCTGGAATCAAGATTGTCAAGAGAAATATCAGTAATCCCATATATGCAGATAACACCACCCTTATGGCAGAAAGTGAGGACCTAAAGAGCCTCTTGATGAAAGTGAAAGAGGAGAGTGAAAAAGTTGGCTTAAAACTCAACATTCAG
>NW_011415550.1:0-565 GCF_000754665.1 Bison bison bison | reverse complement strand
TTGCAAAGAGTAGGACACAACTTAGCGACCGAACAACAACAACATATACAAATAAGAATATATAAAACAGGATACAGCTCCTAGTAAATGACAGCTTAAAAACAGATTAGGAAAGAGTTACAAATTAATAAAGCTGCAGAAGGCCTATTTGATGGGCACCAGGAACTCTGCTCAATTCCCTGTGCGCAATCAACTACCAAGTAGAAAAAGTCAATTGTCAACTGGAATGGTGTTTTTAAGAAGCAAAATAAAACATGCATTAAAATCTAAATCCCAATTCTGGGTGAAAGAAACCAGACATAAAAAAGTACATTCATATAAAACTCTAGAAAATGAACACACTAATCCACAGTGACAGAAAGCAGATCAGTGGCTGTTTCTGCAGGGAGTCAACTCAGAGGGGTGGACTACAATCGGGCACCAGGGAAGCTTTTCGCAGCCGTAGTAGTGTCAGTTAGCCGTGGAGAAGTCCCAGGGACGGAGGAAGCCTGGTGGGCTGCCGTCGATGGGGTTGCACAGAGTCGGACATGACTCAAGCGACCTAGCAGCAGCAGCAGCAGTGTTA
>NW_011415549.1:0-506 GCF_000754665.1 Bison bison bison | reverse complement strand
ATCTCTACAAGTTTAAGCCTAGGTTTAACTGCGCTTCTCACAGTATCTATGCCTTATTGTCTGCACCTTGCAGCTGGAATGACCTTTCTAACACCCAGACATGTTACCTAAGTTTTCTATTTAGAATGCTCAACAGCTCGCCATCATCTTTGCCTCCTTGTGATCAGCTCTGTACTTCCCCCTCCAGCCTCTTCTGTTTGTGCTATAATGCTTTGTATTTTATCATCTAAAATCTCATCCTCCCTTGCTGTTGCCCTGAATTTTTTGTGATAATAGAGATAGTCTACATCTGTGCTCTCCAGTATGGTAACCATTAGCCGCATAGGCCTGTTGAGTACTTGAAATACGGTTGATGTGACAGAAGAATAGAATTTTTATTTTATTTAATTTTAGTTAATTTAGATGTGAATAGCCATGTACTAGTGTCTCCAGTCCATGTGCCATCACAGGAGACGTGGGTCAGGAAGATTCCCTTTGAGAAGGAAATGGCAACCTGCTCCAGTATT
>NW_011415548.1:0-669 GCF_000754665.1 Bison bison bison | reverse complement strand
GTCCCTGGGGTTCTCCAGGCAAGAACACTGGAGTGGGTTGCCATGTCCTCCTCCAATGCATGAAAGTGAAATGTGAAAGTGAAGTCGCTCAGTCGTGCCCGACTCTGAGCGACCCCATGGACTGCAGCCTACCAGGCTCTTCCGTCCATGAGATTTTCCAGGCAAGAGTACTGGAGTGGGGTGCCATTGCCTTCTCCCATATCTATTCACAAGCCTGCCTAAATCATCGACTTCTAGCCACCTTTGGGATGCCAATGACCACCCACCCTTACCAGGCCGCAGAGGAGAGAAACACTTAGCACAGGAGGTCCGGGTAAGGAACAAGGAACTAACAAGCTCCCACCAACCAGGATTCTGCAGAGGTCAACAAGAGGTCAGCAAGAGATGGGAGACTGCAGTCCAGAGGTCCTAGCAACTTCCAGCGAGCAGCAAAGACCCAGCATAGTCAAAACGAATTCAATGTTACCCAAAACAAATAAATCAACGGACAGAAGTTCTTGGAACACATGACTGAGGTTAGGGGTGAGGCAGTACATGTATGTGCCAGGATACTCTTAAAGTATACTCTTAACGTAGATGAGGAGAACAAGGTAGGAGGAAAACTTACTGTTTGGTTCAGGTCGCTTCTGAGCCTTTTGGGGGAACCGACCTGAAGCCAGAGTCTAGCCG
>NW_011415547.1:0-598 GCF_000754665.1 Bison bison bison | reverse complement strand
AAGCTGAAGTTCCAATACTTTGGCCACCTGATTCGAAGAACTGACTCTCAAAACACCTTAATGGTTGGAAAGATTGAAGACGGTACAAGGAGATGCCAGAGGATGAGGTGGTGGATGGCATCACTGACTTGATGAACATGAGTTTGAGCAAGCTCTGGGAGTTGGTGATGAACAGCGAAGTCTGGAGTACTGCTGTCCATGAAGTCTCAAAGAGTTAGACATGACTGAGTGACTGAACTGAACTGAACTAAAGTCCCTGCAGCCAGTAAACTTTTTATTAAAAAGTTTAGGTTTCTTATAGGCACATCCATACATGTTATGGTTTTAGCATGTATTCTTGTATTGACCAATTTATTAACAAATATGAATTTTGTAATGAAAACTTTTGAGCAATATCTTTCTGAGAGTTTATTTTATGCAAATAATATAGTTATCTTCTATTTTGTAAGTCATTTCTATCTATCATAGGATTCTTGAACCCTTGTTACTACACTATTGATATTAGAGGGACAACTGAAATGAAGAAATGAAATACTAAAACTGCTATTTACATTTATTTTATCAAAAAGTGAATACATATTTAGCTTTGCTAATATTT
>NW_011415546.1:0-548 GCF_000754665.1 Bison bison bison | reverse complement strand
GATCTACAGTAGAGAACGATATTGTCCCAATTTCCATTTCAGAAACCTGACCCACCCCCGACTTTTGTCCATTTAGAAATCCGAATCCAAAAATGGGCAGCATGGACGCCTACGAGCAGGTCCAAAAGGAACCCCTGAAGCTGAAAGGAGTCACAGAGCTTGGTGTGACCAAGCGGAAGAAGAAAAAGGACAGAGACAAGGCAAAACTCCTGGAAACGATGGGGAAAATCCAGAAGAACCAGGAGGAGGAACTGAGGCGCCACCTCGACAAGCTGTCCCCAGCCCAGGTGGCCTTTGAGAAGGTGCGGGAGAAGCGACAAATGGAGAGGATCCTGAAGAAAGCATCCAAAACCCACAAGCAGAGAGTGGAGGGCTTCAACAGACACCTGGACACGCTCACGGAGCACTATGACATTCCTAAAGTCAGCTGGACCAAGTAGCCGCCCCACCCAGGAGATGGAGTATTGTCCAGGGGAAGCAGGAAGCAGAGTTGGGGTCATCTCTGGAGCCTTTGGAAACATTCTTTTACACACATCCTTTTGAGCCTT
>NW_011415545.1:0-786 GCF_000754665.1 Bison bison bison | reverse complement strand
AGGGGGAGCGCGTCATTGCTCTCGAGTCATGGTAGGGGAATCCGGCCTCGAGACGTGCTGAAGAAGGTCTCTCGAGGTCTTTCTCGGCTCGAGGCAGGAAACCCTGGCTTCCCTCGACTTGTGCAGGTGACCTCAGGGGGCTTCTCATGGTGGCTCTGAGCAGTTAGGGAAACTGGAGGTGGGAGGGGCCTCTCGGGACTCCACGGGGTTTGGTGCATTGGAAGAGGGCCTCATCTCCAGTTGAGGCAGGAACCTCAGGGTTCCTCTGATTTCAGACTCCGATCGCAGGGTCCCTGCAGACTGGGGACAGGAGAGTCAGGCCTCGTCTTGGGTTGAGGCATGGAACTCCGCTTGCCTCTCGAGGTGTCCCCGGGGAGAGAGGCCACTTGTCGAGCTGGATGTAGAACCTGGGGTTTTTTCCGGACGATGCACGGGCGAGTCACTGCCCCTTCGTGTTGACTTCATTCACAGGGTGGAGTTCGGAGAGGTGTCCGGGCATCGGGTTCTTATCTAGAGGGGACCGGGAAATCGGGGTGCTTCGCAATGTGGAAGCACCCGCGAGGCCACGTCTGGAATGTCGTCGTGAGACCGGCCTCATCCTGAGGTGCGACCGGAAGGTCGGGAACCCCTTCCAGACAAAGCAGGGGAGTCGACCCTCCTGTCGAGATCAGGAGGGTAGAAGGGGCTCAGAGGAAGTGGTGCCGGAAAACCTCGGTGTTCCTCTCCAGGGAGACCGGGATGCCGGGGAACTTTGTGGGGGCGCATCAAGGGTGCCAAGTACCGTTT
>NW_011415544.1:0-822 GCF_000754665.1 Bison bison bison | reverse complement strand
AGCTCCAAGAGATACCCGTCGCGATTCGAGAGCAGAGCGGGGTTCTTTGCTTCCACTCGAGATGAAGGCCTGTCTCCCCGGGTGCGTCTGGAATGCAACCCCGAGATCCCTGTCGCCCCTGGAGAGGAACACTGGCTTCTGGACACAAGCCTGGATGAGGTCTATTGGCCCTGCAGTCACTCGAGAGCAATCCCCAGCTTTCCTTCGCAACTCGAAAGGAAGATTGGACTTGCCTGGGCCAACACAAGAGGCAGCCTGAATTCCCCGTCGTAACTCGAGAATCCCGCCGTAACTCGAGAAAAACCACGTGGCTCCCCCGTCATCGCAAGATGAAGCCCTTTCCCGCTACAGCGTCTCAGGAGAAGTCCCACGTTAGGAATTGCAGGTCGAAAGGGCACTTGGCACCCTTGATGCGAACCACAAAGTTCCCCCGAAATCCCGGTCTCCCTCGAGAGGAACACCGAGGTTTTCCGGCACCCACTCCTCTGAGCCCCTTTCTCCCCTCCTGATCTGGACAGGAGGGTCGACTCCCCTGCTTTGTCTGGAAGGGGTTCCCGACCTTCCGGTCGCACCTCAGGATGAGGCCGGTCTCACGAAGACAGTCCAGACGTGGCCTCGTGGGTGGTTCCACATTCTGTAGGACCCCGATTTCCCGGTCCCCTCTTGATAAGAACCCGATGCCCGGACACCTCTCCGAACTCCACCCTGTGAATGAAGTCAACACGAAGGGGCAGTTTTTCCGTGCGTCGTTCGGAAAAAACCCCAGGTTCCAAATACAGCTCGACAAGCGGCCTCTCTCCCCGGGGACATCTCGAGAGGCAA
>NW_011415543.1:0-584 GCF_000754665.1 Bison bison bison | reverse complement strand
GTCCCAGCGCACCAGCCCCAAGCATCCAGCATCGTGCACTGAACCTGGACTGGCATCCGTTTCATACATGACATTTCACGTGTTTCAATGCCATTCTCCCGAAATCTTCCCACCCTCTCCCTCTCCCACAGAGTCCATAAGACTGTTCTATACATCATTGTCTCTTTTGCTGTCTCGTATACAGGGTTATCGTTACCATCTTTCTAAATTCCATATATATGCGTTAGTATACTGTATTTATGTTTTTCCTTCTGGCTTACTTCACTCTGTATAATAGGCTCCAGTTTCATCCACCTCATTAGAACTGATTCAAATGTATTCTTGTTAATGGCTGAGTAATACTCCATTGTGTATATGTACCACAGCTTCTTATCCATTCATCTGCTGATGGACATCTAGGTTGCTTCCATGTCCTGGCTATTATAAACAGTGCTGCGATGAACATTGGGGGTACACGTGGTCTCTTTCCCTTCTGGTTTCCTCAGTGTGTATCGGCCCAGCAGTGGGGATTGCTGGATCATAAGGCTAGGTTCTTATTTTCCTAGTTTTTTTAAGGAATCTTCCACACTGTCTCCATAGTGGCT
>NW_011415542.1:0-558 GCF_000754665.1 Bison bison bison | reverse complement strand
GCTGGTTCAGTCAACTTAAAGACTGTCTGCACTTGATAGCTACCTAAAAAAAGAATACCATAAATACTAGGACATATATTTAACTGATGCTACTAAATTTAACAAGGATATTCTGATCAACAGCTGGATTTTAGGAATGTTAGAAAGATACCATTAATAAACATTCATGAGATAGTTTCTGGAACTTTTTTTTTGACTGCACCCCGTAGCATGTGGAATTGTAGCTCCCCAATCACTGATGGAATCCGTGCCCCTTGAATTGGAAGAGTGAAGTCTTAACCAATGGACTACCAGGAAAGTCCCTGGACCAATACTTTTGGTAAGTCATGTTGATAAGACGATTAAATTTGTTCAAGATTATAAAAATATTATCTTTCAACCTAATCATTTCAATCAGTCCATCCTCAGCCAGACTAGCCCTTTGTCTGTTCAGAGGCATTTCCTGTCTAGTGATGTGTGTGTGTGCTAAGCTGCTTCAGTTGTGTCCGACTCTTTGTGACCCTAGACTGTCGCCTGCCAGGCTCCTCTGTCCATGGGATTCCAAATTTCTTAGACATA
>NW_011415541.1:0-571 GCF_000754665.1 Bison bison bison | reverse complement strand
GTCGAGGGAAGCCAGGGTTTCCTGCCTCAACCCGAGAAAGAACTCGAGAGACCTTCTTCCACACGTCTCGAGGCCAGGTTCCCCTACCATGACTCGAGAGCAATGACGCGCTCCCCCTCGCCACTCGCATGGAGACCCGACTTCCCTGGCGCCCCACGAGAGGCTCACTGACCTCGCCGTCGTACCTCGTGAGAAACCGCACCCTGGGGCCGCCGCTCGAGAACCACCCCGAGACTCCCCCGTCATCGCGGAGATGAGGGCCTTCGTCTCCTGTATGACCTAAAGGCCAACCTCGCGACCTCTCTCCAAACGCCTCAGGAGGCTTGACTCCCTTTAGTCCACCCAGTGAGCTCCAAGAGATAGCCGTCGCGACTAGAGAGCAGAGCGGGGTTCTTTGCTTCCACTCGAGATGAATGCCTGTCTCCCCGGGTGCGTCTGGAATGCAACCCCGAGATCCCGGTCGCCCTTGGAGAGGAACATTGTCTTCTGGACACAAGCCTAGATGAGGTCTATTGGCCCTGCAGTCACTCGAGAGCAATCCCCAGCTTTCCTTCGCAACTCGAATGGAAGA
>NW_011415540.1:0-594 GCF_000754665.1 Bison bison bison | reverse complement strand
GCTTTTAAAACACTGGAGTCATGTAATGTTAATGGTATTTGGGGAAACTGGTTTCCAGGGTAGATGAATGGAGGTAACATTGGGAAAAATCAAGCTGAAGAATGTTTAATGCTAAGAGAGAGTGTCATGGTAGGACCAAGAGAGTGGAGTTGTTCTAGATTCTATCTGGGCAAGGCTGCCTAATTCAACGTGGAAAGTGGTTAAGTGCTAAAAGAGAGATACAGATAAAGTGTTTTAAGTGAGTAGAGTAGAGGATTTTTTTTCAAGCCAGGAAAATCAAGGAATCCACAGACCAGACTGCATTTAAGTCGAACTCTAAAGTTGGGTAGAATTAGAACTGAGATTTGTGAAGACAAGCTATTCAGAAGAATGGTACTTGAAAAAGGCAGAGAGAAAACAAGGTAAATATGTTAAAAGTTAAGTGAAATGGACAAAAATACAGCTTGTTGAAGAGTCCTTTTTGGTGGAAAAGGGCTAGAAAAGGTAGATTAAAATCTGGACAATTTGATTCAAATGAAGAGATATTTTTCCAGTGAGTAAGTCTTCTTTCTGGAACAACAACCAACATAGAGTTTGAGAGATTGGGTAGTAGAG
>NW_011415539.1:0-520 GCF_000754665.1 Bison bison bison | reverse complement strand
ACAGTTTATTGTGATCCACACAGGCAAAGGCTTTGGCATAGTCAATAAAGCAGAATAAAGTTTTTCTGGAACTCTCTTGCTTTTATGATGATCCAGCGGATGTTGGCAATTTGCTCTCTGGTTCCTCTGCCTTTTCTAAAACCTGAACATCTGGAAGTTCACAGTTCACGTATTGCTGAAGCCTGGCTTGGAAAATTTTGAGCATTACTTTACTAGCGTGTGAGATGAGTGCAGTTGTGCGGTAGTCTGAGCATTCTTTGGCATTGCCTTACTTGGGGATTGGAAGGAAAACTGACCTTTTCCAGTCCTGTGGCCACTGCTGAGTTTTCCAAATTTGCTGGCATATCGAGTGCAGCACTTTCACAACATCATCTTTTAGGACTTGAAATAGCTCAACTGAAATTCTATCACCTCCACTAGCTTTGTTTGTAGTGATGCTTCCTAAGGCCCCCTTGATTTCACATTCCAGGATGTCTGGCTGTAGGTAAGTGATCACACCATGGTGATTATCTGGGTCATG
>NW_011415538.1:8327-8777 GCF_000754665.1 Bison bison bison | reverse complement strand
GTGCATGCTCAGTCACGTGATCTGTACTTGATCAGCCACGTGATCAGTGCCTGCAGAGTCACGTGATCAGGGCCTGCTGAGCTGCGTGATTACTGCCGGCTCATCTGCATGACAATTGCCATCTGAGCTGCGTGATTCCTGTCGGCTCATCTGCTTGACAATTGCCAGCTGAGCTGCGTGATTCCTGCCTGGTCACGTGCTTGATTATTGCCAGTTGAGCAGCATGATTCGTCACTGCTGAGCTCCATGCTTATTGCCTGCTGATTGCGTGGGTCTTGTCTGTTCAGCTCTTTGAGTATTGGCTCCTGAGGTCCCTGTTCGGTCGCCACCTGCCGGGGACCAGCCCCAACTGATCCAGGGTATTCGAAGGAGAGATGGCCTAGGCGACTATTTATATGCTAATCAGAGATGTCAAGAATAATAGTATGAGGAGAGCTCAGTAGGAAAGTT
>NW_011415538.1:4449-5498 GCF_000754665.1 Bison bison bison | reverse complement strand
ATTCGAAGGAGAGATGGCCTAGGCGACTATTTATATGCTAATCAGAGATGTCAAGAATAATAGTATGAGGAGAGCTCAGTAGGAAAATTCGGTGGAGAAAAGAGACTGAGTAGCTTGGTTTATGCGGAAGACCAATCAAACTTCAAGACAAGAAGTTTGCACCACTTACGTAGGCCGCAGGCGCCCTCTCAAATAGCGAAAGGTGCCTCACCCTAGACACCTTCTCGAGTGGGTCTTAGCAGCCCAGGCATAATTAGTAAGCGAGGTAGGTTCCGCGCTCCAGATGGAGACTCAGCTGGAAGTTAAAGGGAAGAATGACAAGGAACTTTATGAATTGGAGCTGTAAGTAAACTCTTTGACAGAGAGATGGTGGTGGGGGACAGCCCCCAGTGAAATCAGAGGTGAGAGCACAAAGCAATACAGTAGGCAGACTCTGGATTTTTGGGGGGGAGATGCTCGAGAATATCCGGGTGGACTCCTGAGGCTCGATCCCGAATTTGCGTATGCCGAGCCTCCTTCCTCATGACCTTTGTCTAGAGTGGAATGCCTCCCCGGCTCCCGGCACATGATCAGTGCATGCTCAGTCACGATATCAGTGCCTGCTCAGCCACGTGATCACTGACGGCACAGTCACGTGATCAGCGCCTGTCAGTCATGTGATCACCGTATGATAAACACGTGATCAGTGAACGACCAGCCACGTGATCACTGCATGCACATTCAGGTGGTCAGTTCCTGATCAGCCACCTCATCAGTGCGTGCACAGTCCCCTGATCAGCGCCTGTCAGTCACTGATCACTGCTTGATAAACACGTGATCAGTGCATGATGAGCCATGTGATCAGTGCCCGATCAGCCACGTCATCAGTGCATGATAGCCACGTGATCAGTGCATGCTCAGTCACGTGATCACTGAAAGCACAGTCACGTGATCAGCGCCTCTCAGTCACGTGAGCACCGTATGATAAACACGTGATCAGTGAACGACCAGCCACGTGATCACTGCATGCGCAGTCAGGTGGTCAGTTCCTGATCAGCCACCTGATCAGT
>NW_011415538.1:0-737 GCF_000754665.1 Bison bison bison | reverse complement strand
GGCCGCAGGCGCCCTCTCGAATAGCGAAAGGTGCCTCACCCTAGACACCTTCTCGAATGGGTCTTAGCAGCCCAGGCATAATTAGTAAGAGTGGTGGGTTCCGCGCTCCAGATGGAGACTCAGCTGGAAATTAAAGGGAAGAATGACAAGGAACTTGATGAATTGGAGCTGTAAGTTAACTCTTTGACAGAGAGAGTGAGATGGTGGTGGGACACAGCCCCAAGTGAAATCAGAGGTGAGAGCACAAAGCAATACAGTAGGCAGACTCTGGTTTTTTTGGGGGGGAGATGGTCGAGAATATCCGGGTGGACTCCTGAGGCTCGATCCCGCATTTGCGTATGCCGATCCTCCTTCCTCATGACCTTTGTCCAGAGTGGAATGCCTCCCCGGCTCCCGGCACATGATCAGTGCATGCTCAGTCACGATAACAGTGCCTTCTCAGCCTCGTGATCACTGACGCCACAGTCACGTGATCAGCGCCTCTCAGTCACGTGATGACCGTATGATAAATACGTGATCAGTGAACGACCAGCCACGTGATCACTGCATGCACAATCAGGTGGTCAGTTCCTGATCAGCCACCTCATCAGTGCGTGCACAGTCCCCTGATCAGCGCCTGTCAGTCACTGATCACTGCCTGATAAAGACCTGATCAGTGCATGATGAGCCATGTGATCAGTGCCTGATCAGCCACGTCATCAGTGCATGCGCAGTCACGTCATCAGTGCATGATAGCC
>NW_011415537.1:0-514 GCF_000754665.1 Bison bison bison | reverse complement strand
ATATTAGAAAGTATTACTGTGATATTTTTCAAATTACCTAGCAATCAATTACCTACATGTTTAGGATTTTATTGATTTGAAAATAGTCAAGATTTTGCATGAGTTGCTGCTTGGAAAAATTGCTGTGGTAGCTACTACATATATTCTTTTCAATAAATGTCTGCTGTGTACCCAGAATGCAGAATATGAAAAGAGTTCAAAATAATAAGAGAATAAAAGATATAAAATATAGGTATGCATTTATATGTGTGTGTGTGTGTGTGTATGTGTATTTTTTTCCCCCAGACAGGGGCAACATAATAGATGAGACACGAGCAGTGTCAGAAGAAACTGCTTTGGAGAAGAAGACAGTCTGGAGTCTATAGATCAAGATGACTAAATTAACAGAAAGCAACTCCAAAACTACAAAAGAATGAACTAATAAAGTCATTAGAAATAAAAATAACATCCGGAAATGTGCCTAGTTACTTACATAATCTACTCAAATCACTTTCCTGTTAGGAAATGTAGCTTA
>NW_011415536.1:0-564 GCF_000754665.1 Bison bison bison | reverse complement strand
TATCACTGCAGGTCACAGTAGTAGACCACAGGAGCTTGTATTGTTAGCAGAGTTCAGAGACTCAGGGCCATTAGGGTACCTTATTTTTCCTTGTTTTCTCAGTCCTCGGCATGGTATCTGAAACACAGTAGGCCCAGGTTAGAAGCCTGGGTTCTGGCGTCCAACATCATGGCATTGCAAACTGGCTCTTCATTCAGTAGCTATGTGACATTGAGCAGATAGATTAACCTCTGTAAGCCCCAGCTACTCCCTTGTAAAATGAGTTTAATCATACCAATTCTCAGGAGTGCTGAGAGGAGTAAATGAGACAATGACTATGTAGTGACAGCAGAGGGATTGCCAGGGAGCAAGCACTGAATAGACTGTAGCTAAAAATAAAAAAAGAGTGTCTGTTTCCATGTCCTTGGGCGAATCATTTGATTCCATCTGTTCCCCGCTTTCCAAAGCTTCAGAGCCTTATGTGGGCAGGGAGGGGGTTAGACAAAGATGAATTCTCAGGTCTTTCGAGCTCTGACTTTCAGTGAAGCTAAATACAGTTCCCAAGACTTCTGCTGTGTTAGTTTA
>NW_011415535.1:0-570 GCF_000754665.1 Bison bison bison | reverse complement strand
GTGGTCCTTATGTTGTGATTTTGAACTTAAATATGTAAATGAGTGATATAAGTTAGAATTTGGGATGCCCTCTCGTTTCGTTGCAGCTCACTATGAATTATACTAAATTAGGTTACAAAGTATGATTTTTCTGTACATTAATATTAACATGTCATCTCTCTATAGTAGAGACTTTGTTAGTAGACTTTGGTTAAACAGGTAAAGTAAATGAAAAAAAGTGTGACCCTAAATCTTACTTTCTAGAATGCAAAAGAAATTACCCTTCTAATTTTAAACTTAAATGAAAATCTTGAAAGTTTCAGGCTCTAGGGAAAATGTTTACAGTCACCATATGAACAAGGCCAGCTAGAGGGTGTCCAATGATCTATTTTAGATTTTTTGAGGCTGAATCTGCCATGGAAAGCATGAGGCAGCTAACAGGAGACCTTCCTTGTAAACCAGGCAGGAATTCTGAAGTAATGAACTCTGCTCCCTGTGTGGGTACCATAAACTTCGTAATGAATAACACTCTTTGAACGTCTGGACAAGAAAGATGTCTCACTCCAGGAGGGATGTTTTCCTTTCTGTAAC
>NW_011415534.1:0-539 GCF_000754665.1 Bison bison bison | reverse complement strand
AGCTTTTTTTCTTGAAGTGCAAGTTACAGATTAAATAGCAAATAAGAATAGGCAAAAAACCTTTGACTTGCCTTTTTCCTGTGAAGTCTTAACTGAGGGGGAAAAGAAAAAGAAAAAAGCAATTCAATAGAGGCTGATCTTTACAGGGGAAGTGTGTGGTAAAGTAAAAGAAGGAAAGATGGGAAGATGGAAGTTAGGTTACAGAAAATGACAGAACTTTTTCTTAAGGTGCAAATAAAGATGAAACAACAATTAAGAACATGCAAAAACGTTTTTCTCACTTGCCTGTTTCCTGTTTAATCTTATCTGAATGAGATAAGAGGGAATAAAATATTTATGAATAAAAAGAAGAGGGAAGAAAATATTTCGTCAAAGCGCAGGCCCAATGTCAAAAAGAGAGGGCAGATATTTGAAACCTTTCTATAGTTGACTCCATAGGTCAAATGAACCACTATTGTGGGAACTGGAAGGGTGATGTTCCACGGGACATCCTGCAGCCAGGGGCATTGTTGTATGACATCCCACCACTCCCATCTCCA
>NW_011415533.1:0-570 GCF_000754665.1 Bison bison bison | reverse complement strand
CTCCATGCTTATTGCCTGCTGATTGCGTGGTTCGTGTCTGCTCAGCTCTTTGAGTATTGCCTCCTGAGGTCCCTGTTCGGTCGCCACCTGCTGGGGACCAGCCCCAACTGATCCAGGGTATTCGAAGGAGAGATGGCCTAGGCGACTATTTATATGCTAATCAGAGATGTCAAGAAGAATAGTATGAGGAGAGCTCAGTAGGAAAATTCGGTGGAGAAAAGAGACTGAGTAGCTTGGTTTACGCGGAAGACCAATGAAACTTCAAGACAAGAATTTTGCACCACTTATGTAGGCCGCAGGCGCCCTCTCGAATAGCGAAAGGTGCCTCACCCTAGACACCTTCTCGAGTGGGTCTTAGCAGCCCAGGCATAATTAGTAAGCGTGGTGGGTTCCGCGCTCCAGATGGAGACTCAGCTGGAAGTTAAAGGGAAGAAATGACAAGGAACTTTATGAATTGGAGCTGTAAGTTAACTCTTTGACAGAGAGAGCGAGATGGTGGTGGGGGACAGCCCCCAGGGAAATCAGAGGTGAGAGCACAAAGCAATACAGTAGGCAGACTCTGGTTTTTTT
>NW_011415532.1:0-563 GCF_000754665.1 Bison bison bison | reverse complement strand
AGTGAGATTGCTGGGTCCTATGGCAGTTCCAGTTCCAGTTTTTTAAGGAATCTCCACACTGTTCTCCATAGTGGCTGTACTAGTTTGCATTCCCCACAACAGAGTAAGAGGGTTCCCTTTTCTCAAGCATTTATTGCTTGTAGATGTTTGGATAGCAGCCATCCTGACCGGCGTGAGATGGTACCTCATTGTGGTTTTGATTTGCATTTCTCTGATAATGAGTGATGTTCAGCATCTTTCAATGTGTTTGTTATCCATCTGTATGTCTTCTTTGGACCAAAGGACTTTAGAATGGAGCAATGGGCTCCCACAGGTGGAGCAGGGGGAGTAGCCCACCTCCCACCTCCCGTGCAGGCAATACTGGGGGGGCATTGCCCACGAAGACTTTTATTACAAGAATAAACCCAAGTAAACGCTGGTTCGGTTTTGATTACCATCTCCATACTCCAGTATTCTAAAATAATGTCAGTAATGAAATACGTTTCCTCTGCAAAACCAAATTGTGTTGGTTTAAGTTTGAAAAGTTGGTTGTCATATATGTCAGGTTTTAATATTTTACATAT
>NW_011415531.1:0-729 GCF_000754665.1 Bison bison bison | reverse complement strand
GGGGCTTCTCATGGTGGCTCTGAGAAGTTAGGGAAACTGGAGGTGGGGGGCGTGGGCCTCTCGGGACTCCACGGGGTTTGGTGCATTGGAAGAGGGCCTCATCTCCAGTTGAGGCAGGAACCTCAGGGTTCCTCTGATTTCAGACTCCGATCGCAGGGTCCCTGCAGACTGGGGACAGGAGAGTCAGGCCTCGTCTTGGGTTGAGGCATGGAACTCCGCTTGCCTCTCGAGGTGTCCCCGGGGAGAGAGGCCACTTGTCGAGCGGTATTTGGAACCTGGGGTCTTTTCGGACGATGCACGGGCGAGTCACTGCCCCTTCGTGTTGACTTCATTCACAGGGTGGAGTTCGGAGAGGTGTCCGGCATCGGGTTTTACCAAGAGGGACCGGGAAATCGGGGTGCTTCGCAATGTGGAAGCACCCACGAGGCCACGTCTGGAATGTCGTCGTGAGACCGGCCTCATCCTGAGGTGCGACCGGAAGGTCGGGAACCCCTTCCAGACAAAGCAGGGGAGTCGACCCTCCTGTGGAGATCAGGAGGGTAGAAGGGGCTCAGAGGAAGTGGTGCCGGAAAACCTCGGTGTTCCTCTCCAGGGAGACCGGGATGCCGGGGAACTTTGTGGGGGCGCATCAAGGGTGCCAAGTACCGTTTCGACCTCCAATTCCTAACGTGGGACTTCTCCTGAGACGCTGTAGCGGGAAAGGGCTTCATCTTGCGATGACGGGGGAAC
>NW_011415530.1:0-695 GCF_000754665.1 Bison bison bison | reverse complement strand
CTTGGATGTCCAGCCTCTGCAGCTGTAAGAAAACAAATGTCTGCCATTCAAGCTTCTGAGGATGTGCGATTTTGTCATGGCAGCCCCAGCAAACTAATATATAAGCATTACTTTGAAGGACAAACTACATAGAAAAGTCTTCGTGGGTTTTACTACAACATTGCTAAACACTTACATGTCAAAAAGGAAAAGGAAAGTTACAAACTCAAAACTATAATACACTTGACAAAGTCTGACATTACCAACACATAGCCCCTATAAGTGTGTAATAAAACAATCTAGCAAAAACTTTGGCAAGATCCATAAACTGAAATGTTCATATAAAGAAATACAAATGCTTGTTAGAAGACAGAAAAAAAAAAGTCAACTTCTCTCAACAAATTAAGGCTGAGATATTATTTTTTCTTTTATTAAGAGACAAATGCCTCATAAAATAATAGCATACACATTTAACAAAGATTGCAGCTATCATCCTTAGCAGATCTAAGTATTTAACATTCCTTCTTTTTTGGTCCTTTGACAGTACATACAGATCAAAGAGTGGTAAAAATGACTTATGTTTGACATGGAAATTTTAAGTCTCACTTCTGGGAATTTATACCAAGTAATTAGGTAAATATTTTGACTATTTATTTTGACTATTAGAATATGTACTCTAAAATGAGAAATAATCTTTACTCTCAGCATAAGGATTT
>NW_011415529.1:0-618 GCF_000754665.1 Bison bison bison | reverse complement strand
GGTCTTTCTTTTTGTCTTCTTCTTCTGGAACCCCTATGATTCGAATGTTGTAGCATTTAATATTGTCCTGGAGGTCTCTGAGATTGTCCTCATTTCTTTTAATTCGTTTTTCTTTTATTCTCTCTGATTCATTTATTTCTACCATTCTATCTTCTAATTCACTAATCCTATCTTCTGCCTCTGTTATTCTACTATTTGTTGCCTCCAGAGTTGTTTTTAATTTCATTTATTGCATTATTCATTATATATTGACTTCTTTTTTTATTCTTCTAGGTCCTTGTTAAACCTTTCTTGCATCTTCTCAATCCTTGTCTCCACGCTATTTATCTGTGATTCCTATTTTAATTTCAAGATTTTGGATCAATTTCACTATCATTATTTGGAATTCTTTATCAGGTAGATTCCCTATCTCTTCCTCTTTTGTTTGGTTTGGTGGGCATTTATCCTGTTCCTTTATCTGCTGGGTATTCCTCTGTCTCTTCATCTTGTTTAAATTGCTGAGTTTGGGAGTCCTTTCTGTATTCTGGCAGTTTGTGGAGTTCTCTTTATTGTGGTGTTTCCTCGCTGTGTGTGGGTATGTAGAGGTGGCTTGTCAAGGTTTCCTGGTTAGGGAAGCTT
>NW_011415528.1:0-604 GCF_000754665.1 Bison bison bison | reverse complement strand
CATGATCGTTACTGCTGAGCTCCATGCTTATTGCCTGCTGATTGCGTGGTTCGTGTCTGCTCAGCTCTTTGAGTATTGCCTCCTGAGGTCCCTCGTTCGGTCGCCACCTGTTGGGGACCAGCCCCAACTGATCCAGGGTATTCGAAGGAGAGATGGCTTAGGCGACTATTTATATGCTAATCAGAGATGTCAAGAATAATAGTATGAGGAGAGCTCAGTAGGAAAATTCGGTGGAGAAAAGAGACTGAGTAGCTTGGTTTACGCAGAAGACCAATCAAACTTCAAGACAAGAGGTTTGCAACACTTACGTAGGCCGCAGGCGCCCTCTCGAATAGCGCAATGTGCCTCACCCTAGACACCTTCTCGAGTGGGTTTTAGCAGCCCAGGCATAATTAGTAAGCGTGGTGGGTTCCGCGCTCCAGATGGAGACTCAGCTGGAAGTTAAAGGGAAGAATGACAAGGAACTTTATGAAGTGGAGCTGTAAGTTAACTCTTTGACAGAGAGGGCGAGATGGTGGTGGGGGACAGCCCCCAGTGAAATCAGAGGTGAGAGCACAAAGCAATACAGTAAGCAGACTCCGGTTTTTTGGGGGGGAGATGCTCG
>NW_011415527.1:3781-4238 GCF_000754665.1 Bison bison bison | reverse complement strand
CCTCGGAAAGAGCTCTCCCTGCGGGAGGCTTTGGCAGTGTGCACACCCCCAGCCCCTAAGCCCTCTGCAAGGACGCCTGGCTCCTAGGTCCGAAGGGAAGGCGAGAGCTGAGCTGAGGCACCAGTCAGGCACCGGTCACGTCTCCCACACTCCCGCAGCCTGCTCCTTCCCGGGCGCGAACGCTAGAACCTGGGCAGGGCTTGGGGAGGCTCGCCCAGGCCAGAGCAGCCTCTCGGCCGGGGCTCTGTGCTATCGCGCCTGGGCACAGAGCTGAAGCTCCGCCGGTGTGGAAGCTCACTCGGTCCTTCCCAGTAACAGGCTTGCAAGCACCCGCCGGCAGCCAGCCTCTTCTCTCCCGCGTTCCGGGCATTGGGCTCCAAACCTGGGACCAAAGTACTGCCCGGAGCTCACTGATCATGGGCTGGTTCCCCTGCGCTGCGGCTGTGCTAGGGAGCCC
>NW_011415527.1:0-539 GCF_000754665.1 Bison bison bison | reverse complement strand
AACGGAGCAACACTCTGGCTGTGGAGCTGCCTCCCCAAGCCAGGGGCACCGGGACCCTGATTCCCTCCGTGCGGCGCTCAGTCTGGGCGGGGAAGCACCAGCTTGGGAATGCAGCCTGGGGCGCTTCCTTTCCCTCGGAAAGAGCTCTCCCTGCGGGAGGCTTTGGCAGTGTGCACACCCCCAGCCCCTAAGCCCTCTGCAGGGACGCCTGGCTCCTAGGTCCGAAGGGAAGGCGAGAGCTGAGCTGAGGCAGCAGTCAGGCACCGGTCACGTCTCCTACACTCCCGCAGCATGCTCCTTCCCGGGCGCGAACGCTAGAAGTTGGGCAGGGCTTGGGGAGGCTCGCCCAGGCCAGAGCAGCCTCTCGGCCGGGGCTCTGTGCTATCGCGCCTGGGCGCAGAGCTGGAGCTCCGCCGGTGTGGAAGCTCACTCGGTCCTTCCCAGTAACAGGCTTGCAAGCACCCGCCGGCAGCCAGCCTCTTCTCTCCCGCGTTCCGGGCATTGGGCTCCAAACCTGGGACCAAAGTACTGCCCGGAGC
>NW_011415526.1:0-530 GCF_000754665.1 Bison bison bison | reverse complement strand
AAGGCTTCAGATAATGACAATCTCATGAAACCCTGAGCCAGAACACTCAACTGAATTACTCCTGGATTCCTATCAGCAGCAGTATGAGATAATATTGTTTTAAGCTGTTAGTTTGAGGTAATTTGTTATGTAGCAGTAGTTCATTAATGCACTGCCAACCTTGGGCCATGTATTTATCCCGGGGTGCCTGCCCATTTAGTCCAATCTAAGTCAGAATCTGCTAGTTCAGTTTAGAAAACATACCTCACCCTTGATCTGACCACCCTCAGTATCAGATCAAATTCCTTATCACTCACCTCAATATCTTATCAGCCTTGCCTAGCCTCAGCAATGATCTTCTCATTTGAGCCAGAATCCACCCTCACCCTTATGGCCCTCTTAAGAAGTTTCCACTCACTGACACCCACTCTGTTGTTGTTGTTCATTGCAGTCTCCCAGTCTCTGTTTGCAATCCCATGGACCCACCCTGTTCCGTAGCTATAAATCCTAGTTGTGTCCCTACTGCAGTCAGACTTAAGCTCAATCTCTCT
>NW_011415525.1:0-571 GCF_000754665.1 Bison bison bison | reverse complement strand
CACCACACACACACACACACACACACACACACACACAAAACAGTCACGCACACACACACACCCGCCCACCGCCGCCGAGAAAGGTCAAGAGCCGGAGACCACAGGTAAGGGAGACGGAGAAAGAGGGAGAGAGAGAGACAGACAGCAAGAGGACCACACAGACTTCCAAACCCCCGGCCGCCACACCCTGTCCCCTCCATTCTGGGTTCCCCCCGGCCCCCAGTCGACCAGACCCCACCGTCGCCCACCGACACACTCACACACACACTCTCCCGCACTCACCCTCTGGCCTGGGGGCGGGGGCTGGGTCTCGCCGTAGGTGGCCAAGCCGAAGGGGACCTTTGAGACCTCGGATGCGAGGAAGTCCGGGGGTCCCCACGGGTGATTGCCAGCCCCAGGGCACTGCGTCCAGCCGGGGCCCGCCGGCCCAAGGCTGACGCCCCCTCCCTTAGGGAAGCTGCTTCTGCCGCACGGCCTCTCTCTGAGGTGTGTCACGGTCTGTGCCAGTGTGTCTATCTCGGAGCGGATGCCATCCCCTGTCCCCTGTCCGTCTCCCGTTCTCCGTCTCTCT
>NW_011415524.1:0-605 GCF_000754665.1 Bison bison bison | reverse complement strand
CAAGTCCCTTAGTCCCCTAAGGTCTAACTCTGCCATTCCTACCAGAGGAATCAGCAACCACAACCAGCTCGAACCAAGATATAAACAAGTGGCCGAGTTTACATCTCCTGGTAGGACTTCCCTGTGATTTCACTGATGATTTCAACCAGGCAGCCCTAAACTGAAGGTCTCCCCACACAGGAGTGGGAAGGGTTCCTCCACAGTGAAGGAAAAGGTCATCATGGAAAATAAGTCCAGTCATTGCAAAGGTGACAGACTTCAGAGAAAACCCTTCCATTTCCCTTCTCCCTCTGTCTTCCCCAATCACCCAGATGCTCAGTCTCCACACCCAGAGACCAGCATCGACTCCTCTCTCCCCCCCTCAGATCCCACGTTGAATCCATCACTTGGCTCCACTTCCTCAATTCCCCCAAATCCAACCATCTCACCATTTCCACTGCAGGCACCTTAGTCTCAGCCAAGGGAAGTCACAACTGTGAGAGAGAGTGAACACTTCATTTGGAGAACTGAAGACCATCAATGTGATTTTAGCTGTGAAGGAAGAAGGGAAAAGAGTGGGGAAAAAAACTAGAAAGGTGGGGAGGGACGAGAGTGTAAACTGTTTT
>NW_011415523.1:0-506 GCF_000754665.1 Bison bison bison | reverse complement strand
GATCAGAATTATTTGTCTTCCTTTCTTTGGAGGTTGAGGCTTCTTCCTCGAAACTGATGTCGTATATGTCAATTTCCGTCTCCTGCTCCTTCACTTTCCCAAATATGCCTCCCATCTTGTAGCAACAGTGGCCTACACCAAGGCGCCTGGCCTCTTTATATACCTTCCAGGACAATGAAGAGCCACAACTGTCCATTTGATTGGTCAGCAAGAAATTTCTCCAGCCAATGGTAGCCCTGACATTGTTGACATCACAAAGCGCCACTTATGAACCTTCATGGGGGAGGGGAGGCTGCAGTGGAGTCCAGGTGCTCTGGTTTGAGAAAGGGAGTGCTTCCTCAACACCCATTAAAGAGCCTTCCCAATTTGATTTTCCACATTTCCTCATCTTGTCCAGTTCAGTTCTTGTGGTGTAGAAGTTAGGGAGCCAGTGTTCCCTCCAAACCATTGCTCATGGCCACCCCCATTCAGTGATTAATTGTGTCATCTTCCAGATCTCATCACCT
>NW_011415522.1:0-513 GCF_000754665.1 Bison bison bison | reverse complement strand
TTCTGAGTGCTCTGTCCAAGAGTTCTGACAATACAAGGAAGAATAATTATGAGAAGCAGAATTAGAGTGGCCATGGCAGCGTAGCTAAAAATAGTAGACAGAATGTTTTTTCCTGAAATAAGGTTCAAAAATATAGAAAAAAGGTCATTTGCTGCTCCTGAGGTGGAAAAATCCAATGGGAATGTTCCATGGTCTTTATCTGAGTGTGAAGTTTGCCTAAATCTAAACTAATGCTGGAGCTATTCCATACCCCCGAAATATGATTTCTAATTTTCTCCCAGTTATAATCTGTCTCGTTTACTTTCATGGGTGTTACACAAATCCACCAGGAGTCGGCATGACAGGACAGTGACAGGTTTACTTTTAATGCCTGTAATTCAGTCCCAATATGCATTACTGCTTCCTCCAGGGCATCTACCTCCATTTCTAGTTTCCTATCTATAACTTCCTGCCAAAGCTAAAGAGCCATTTTTAGACATGAACGTGAACGAGAACGTGAACGTGAAGTCACAC
>NW_011415521.1:0-628 GCF_000754665.1 Bison bison bison | reverse complement strand
AGCTTCAGCTTCAGTCCGTCCCATGAATATTCAGAGTTGATTCAGCTTAAGCTTTCCCAGTGTCGCCCACTAACTGTGGTTTTGGTTTCATTTCCCTGATAATTAGTGATGTTGAGGACCTTTTCATGTACCTGTTGGCCATTTGGATGACTTCTTTGGGAAAATACCTATCCAAATGTTATTTGGATCCATTTTTAATTGGATTATTCTTTTTCTGCTGTTAAGTTGTATGAGTTCCTTATATATTTTTCTGTAATACCCCCTTATCAGATGGGTGCTTTGTTGATATTTATGGACAAGCTCTTTGTGAGGGGTTAAAAGGGGAAGGATCCTCAAAGCGCCTTTCTAAAAACTGGTTTATTACTAAATCCTACTTCAAAATGTTATCATATTTAATCTTAGGTAATAGGATTGCTGCCAAGAAATGTAAATGATTTAATTTCTGTACTCTATGAAGTTTTTGTTCAAATGTATGAGTTCTTAACCTGTGGACCATGACTAGGACTTTGGTAGGCTTAAGAACGTCCTGAAAAGTAAATTCACAATTGGGTGAATATGAGCAAATGTGTATTATTTTAGGGTGAAAATATGAGCTTTTCCCCCAATTCTCAAATGTGTCTGTGACCTT
>NW_011415520.1:0-536 GCF_000754665.1 Bison bison bison | reverse complement strand
TATGGATCAACCATAGGTATCCATATGTTCCCTCCATCTTGAACCTCCCTCCTATCTCCCACCCCATCACACCCATCTAGGTTGTCACAGAGCATTGGTTTGAGCTTCCTGAGTCACACAGCAAATACCCACCGGCTATCTGTTTTACACATGGTAAGGTATATGTTTCAGTGCTACTCTCTCAATTCTTTCCACCCTCTCTTTCCCCCTCTGTGTGCACAAGTCTGTTCTCTATGTCTGCATCTCTCTTGCTGCCCTACAAAGAAGTTCTTCAATAACTATCTCTTGTTTGTACATTCTCTATATCTTGTGTAATTAAATTAGACTTTCTAGATTATACATTAATAAGTTAGAAATGAAGTCCTGGATAAACTGTCCAGTGATACTGCAAAAGTCTTTCTGTATCCTTTTTTTTCTTTCTACGAGACTAAATATCAACATATAGTCATTGTGTTTTTCTTAAATCTTTATGGAGAGTTCAGATATGTTATCTTAAAAATGAAATGCTAAATTCCTCCAAGTATTTTATTTTGGTG
>NW_011415519.1:0-506 GCF_000754665.1 Bison bison bison | reverse complement strand
CAACTCGAATGGAAGATTGGACTTCCCTGGGCCAACACAAGGGGCATCCTGAATTCCCCCGTCGTAACTCGACGAATCCCGCCGCAACTCGAGAAAAGCCACGTGGTTCCCCCGTCATCGCAAGATGAAGCCCTTTCACGCTACAGCGTCTCAGGAGAAGTCCCACGTTAGGAATTGGAGGTCGAAACGGTCCTTGGCACCCTTGATGCGCCCCACAAAGTTCCCCGGCATCCCGGTCTCCCTGGAGAGAAACCACGAGGTTTTCCGGCACCACTTCCTCTGAGCCCCTTCTACCCTCCTGATCTCGACAGGAGGGTCGACTCCCTTGCTTTGTCTGGAAGGGGTTCCCGACCTTCCGGTCGCACCTCAGGATGAGGCCGGTCTCACGACGACATTCCAGACGTGGCCTCGTGGGTGCTTCCACATTGCGAAGCACCCCGATTTCCCGGTCCCCTCTTGGTAAGAACCCGATGCCCGGACACCTCTCCGAACTCCACCCTGTGAAT
>NW_011415518.1:0-550 GCF_000754665.1 Bison bison bison | reverse complement strand
TACGGGAATCTGGCCTCGAGACGTGTTGAAGAAGGTCTCGTCGAGGTCGTTTCTCGGGGTTGGAGGCGGGGAAACCCTGGGGGTCCGTCGACTTGTGCAGGTGACCTCAGGGGCTTCTCATGGTGGCTCTGAGAAGTCAGGGAAACTGGAGGTGGGAGGGGCCTCTCGGGACTCCACTGGGTTTGGTGCATTGGAAGAGGGCCTCGTCTCCAGTTGAGGCAGGAACCTCAGGGTTCCTCTGACTTCAGACTCCGATCGCAAGGTCCCTGCAGACTTGGGACAGGAGAGTCAGGCCTCGTCTTGGGTTGAGGCATGGAACTCCGCTTGCCTCTCGAGGTGTTCCCGGGGAGACAGGCCACTTTTTGAGCGGTATTTGGAACCTGGGGGTCTTCTTCCGATGATGCACGGGCGAGTCACTGCCCCTTCGTGTTGACTTCATTCACAGGGTGGAGTTCGAAGAGGTGTCCGGCCATCGGGTTCTTATCAAGAGGGGACCGGGAAATCGGGGTCCTTCGGAATGTGGAACCACCCACGAGGCCACATCTGGAAT
>NW_011415517.1:0-1170 GCF_000754665.1 Bison bison bison | reverse complement strand
CAAAATGTTCATAGTGCCTCGGTTTGTTCTAAGGTAAAAATTGCTATATCGTTATATCTGTCACAAGCTTGTCAACAAGAAAGTACCTCGAAAGAACAGGAAGAAAACGAAAAATTAAATGTGATATGAGCTTTTAGAGAAACTATGAACACTAATTACACTCTGAAATATCTGCCTATGAGAGTCTTGATTGAAGGCAGAGGAGAAGGGGACGACAGAGGCTAAGATGGTTGGATGGCATCACTGATTCGATGGACATGAGTTTGAGCAAGCCCCTGGAGTTGGTGATGGACACGGGAGCCCAGCGTCCTGCAGGCCACGGGGTCCCAAAGAGTCAGACACGACTGAGCCACTGAACTGAACTGAACATACAATCGTTTCTCCAGGTGTTTGGGTTACCCGAGTTTCTATCCTGTGCTAAACTAAGTGACGACAGTGTACTGAAGAGCTGGGTCATTTCTAAATAATTAAAGTTCTGAAACATTCACGCCTTGAAAGGACCTCCCTTTTACACAGAAACAAAAGAGATTTTTGACTATCCAATAATAGTGTCTGGCACCATCCTGACATGTGAAACGTAGAAAGCAATTTTTTTGTTGTTTGGTTCTGATCTTGGGTGTCTGTGTGTGTGTGTGTGTGTGTGTGTGTGTGTGTGTGTACGTGCGTGCGTGCGTGCGGGGGAGGGGAGGGGCGCTACTATCAATGATAGGTATGTTCACCAATCTGTCGAATGCCAATATAAAAGTCAGTTCTTGGTTGCTGAAGGGAAATGTATGACTTGGTATTAAAAGAAGGTATGTGGCATGAAATCGCATTTTCTGAAGGAAAACGACGTCGTTCTTTCTTCCAGGTGGCAGTTTCAGGATGGGAGAAGCAAAGGAATGGGTACAGAATGGGATCAGGAGGTTGTAGCGAAAGTGGACCCCCAGAAAAGAGTGTTGTGCCTAGCACAAGGTTTCTTGAGAGGTTGAACTGCCTTTGCTAATGGATTTTAAGTTTCTTTACCTCTTCCGTGATCTCTTCTAGGTTGACCTAGAACAGAAATCTTTTGTTAGCTTTGGCTAAGTGGAGAAGTATTGCTTCACGGTGACTTGTGTGATCCTACCTGACTGTTCTAAACCCTTTTGATATCTATGCACTGCTGCTGCTGCTGCTGCGAAGTCGTTTCAG
>NW_011415516.1:0-598 GCF_000754665.1 Bison bison bison | reverse complement strand
CGGGGGCTAAAGGACCTCTTCTGCTAGCAAAAAGACCTCGAGCACCCGGGAGTTCCCAGGTGGTCTCCCATCCAAGATACTAACCAGGCCGACCCTGCTTAGCTTCCGAGATCAGACGAGATCGAGCGCCTTCAGGCTGATACGGCCTGAGACGGTGGCGGTTAGGCTCGGGGCGCCCTAAGAGCCTTGCGCTTCGCCTCCCTTTCGCTCTGCCCTGCAGGTCGGGCCAACGGGCCGCACCTCTCTTCGCGGGGCGTGCTGTACTTGAGCCGCACGACCCGCGACCGGACTCCAGCCTGCTGACGCCGGCCGCCCCCCGAACACCGCCAACACCAGACCAGCAAGCGCCTGGCCGGGCCCGGGGGCCCGAGGGGCTTCCAGGACCCCCCATTGACCGGGAGGGCGTGCGTGCGTGCGTGCGCGCGGGGCCTGGGGGCTGGGCTGAGGGGTGCGGAGGTCTCGGCGCCCTCCCACCCGCGGCCACTCCAGACCCGGCCGCGCTCGCTGAGCGGGGCCTCCCCCCGATCCCATTCGCTGCTCAGGCCCGCGCGGCCCCGGACGTGTCGGTCTTCGGCGCCCGCCGCCTCCCAACCCCCGC
>NW_011415515.1:0-884 GCF_000754665.1 Bison bison bison | reverse complement strand
AGGATGAGGCCGGTCTCACGACGACATTCCAGACGTGGCCTCGTGGGTGCTTCCACATTGCGAAGCACCCCGATTTCCCGGTCCCCTCTTGGTAAGAACCCGATGCCCGGACACCTCTCCGAACTCCACCCTGTGAATGAAGTCAACACGAAGGGGCAGTGACTCGCCCGTGCATCGTCCGGAAAAGACCCCCAGGTTCCAAATACCGCTCGACAAGTGGCCTCTCTCCCCGGGGACACCTCGAGAGGCAAGCGGAGTTCCATGCCTCAACCCAAGACGAGGCCTGACTCTCCTGTCCCCAGTCTGCAGGGACCCTGCGATCGGAGTCTGAAACCAGAGGAACCCTGAGGTTCCTGCCTCAACTGGAGATGAGGCCCTCTTCCAATGCACCAAACCCCGTGGAGTCCCGAGACGGCCCCCCCCGCCCACCTCCAGTTTCCCTGACTTCTCAGAGCCACCATGAGAAGCCCCCTGAGGTCACCTGCACAAGTCGAGGGAAGCCAGGGTTTCCTGCCTCAACCCGAGAAAGACCTCGAGAGACCTTCTTCAACACGTCTCGAGGCCAGGTTCCCCTACCATGACTCGAGAGCAATGACGCGCTCCCCCTCGCCACTCGCATGGAGACCCGACTTCCCTGGCGCCCCACGAGAGGCTCACTGACCTCGCCGTCGTACCTCGTGAGAAACCGCACCCTGGGGCCGCCGCTCGAGAATCACCCCGAGACTCCCCCGTCATCGCGGAGATGAGGGCCTTCGTCTCCTGCATGGCCTAGAGGCCAACCTCGCGACCTCTCTCCAAACGCCTCAGGAGGCTTGACTCCCTTTAGTCCACCCAGTGAGCTCCAAGAGATACCCGTTGCGACTCGAGAGCAGAGCGGGGTTCTT
>NW_011415514.1:0-534 GCF_000754665.1 Bison bison bison | reverse complement strand
GCTACAAGGGAAGCCCCACCCCCAAAACAAAACAAAAAACCTCATAACTTTATATAATAAAATACACTGTAAAAGAATTTTTAAAAATTGCTATCATGTTCAAAATGTGAGTTTAGTACACTTCCTCTTTGTTGTTAGTAGAAACTTATTTTAATTTTTTCAAGCTTACTAGAGGACGAATAAAATACTTTTGTCTCTAAGAAATAAAAGGGATTCAGAAACACTGTCCACAAATCTCCATGAGAAAATTGAATACTCTTTTCCGAAACATCAATACCAGTATCATAAATGTTTTCCTTGATTAGCTGAAAACAGGTATCATCTCTTAAGAATTACTTTTAAGAGTGTAAAAGAGGCATTCCTTTAACAATTATTATGTACAAGTCTAGGACTTGTGAGCTTTTTAATTCCCCACCAAAAGAACATATATTAGGAAGAGAATCCATTACTATGTTGTTAATATTCTGAAGTATTTAATACCTACTTAAAGCAAATTTAAGCATCTATGAAAAAATACAGAAAAGAGAGAATTCT
>NW_011415513.1:0-527 GCF_000754665.1 Bison bison bison | reverse complement strand
GTGGAAAATTCTGAAAGAGATGGGAATACCAGACCACCTGACCTGCCTCTTGAGAAACCTCTATGCAGGTCAGGAAGCAACAGTTAGAACTGGACATGGAACAACAGACTGGTTCCAAATAGGAAAAGGAGTACACCAAGGCTGTATATTGTCAGCCTGCTTATTTAACTTACATGCAGAGTACATCATGAGAAACACTAGGGCTGGAAGAAGCACAAGCTGGAATCAAGATTGCAGGGGAAATATCAATAACCTCAGATATGCAGATGACACCACCCTTATGGCAGAAAGGTGAAGAGGAACTAAAAAGCCTCTTGATGAAAGTGAAAGAGGAGAGTGAAAAAGTTGGCTTAAAGTTCAACATTCAGAAAATGAAGATCATGGCATCTGGTCCCATCACTTCATGGGAAATAGATGGGGAAACAGTGGAAACAGGTGTCAGACTTTATTTTTTTGGGGCTCCCAAAATCACTGCAGATGGTGACTGCAGCCATGAAATTAAAAGACACTTACTCCTTGAAAGGAAA
>NW_011415512.1:0-608 GCF_000754665.1 Bison bison bison | reverse complement strand
CAACTTTATCTAATGCTTTTTTGGAGGGTGGCTCCTGACCAACCACCTTTAGAGAAAAATAAGTTTTCTGAAGAAAAGGTCTTAAAATATTAACAGGCCTCTGGGCCAGAAGATGATGCCAATCACCTAAGCTTTTGCATATGATAAGTTTGCAGGAAGAAAGCCTGGTTTGCTGCAAGACTCTACCCCTTCCCCCATTATCCTCTATGCATAACTTAAGGTATAAAAACTACTTTGAAAAATAAAGTGCGGGTCCTGTTCACCGAAACTTGCTCTCACCATGTCGTTCTTTCTCTAACCTTCTGGCTGAATTATTCAGCCTCTTTTCTCCACTGAATTTCCTCACTGAGCTATCCTCATTCTATTACTCTTTATATCCTTAATTAACATTTAATTAAGCAGTTGTTTCCTGATCTTCGCCTACGCCGTCTCTCCTTCGAATACCCTGGATCAGCCGGGGCTGGTCCCCGGCACCCTACCATGGCTCGAGAGCAATGACGCCCTCGCCCTCGCCACTCGCATGGAGACCCGACTTCCCTGGCGCCCCACTAGAGGCTCACTGACCTCGCCGTCGTACCTCGTGAAAAAGCGCACACTGGGGCCGCCGC
>NW_011415511.1:0-673 GCF_000754665.1 Bison bison bison | reverse complement strand
GCACCCGCCGGCAGCCAGCCTCTTCTCTCCCGCGTTCCGGGCATTGGGCTCCAAATCTGGGACCAAAGTACTGCCCGGAGCTCACTGATCAGGGGCTGGTCCCCTGCGCTGCGGCTGTGCTAGGGAGCCCCAACGCACAGGGGAAGCCCGCACAGCACATCCACCTGCCTCTAGGCGGGAGGACAGCTCCAGGGAAGGCCCGGTCTGGCAGGCGCTTTCTGGGCACAAACGGAGCGACACTCTGGCTGTGGAGCTGCCTCCCCAAGCCAGGGGCACCGGGACCCTGATTCCCTCCGTGCGGCGCTTAGTCTGGGCTGGGAAGCACCAGCTTTGGAATGCAGCCTGGGGCGCTTCCTTTCCCTCGGAAAGAGCTCTCCCTGCGGGAGGCTTTGGCAGTGTGCACACCCCCAGCCCCTAAGCCCTCTGCAAGGACGCCTGGCTCCTAGGTCCGAAGGGAAGGCGAGAGCTGAGCTGAGGCACCATTCAGGCACCGGTCACGTCTCCCACACTCCCGCAGCCTGCTCCTTCCCGGGCGCGAACGCTAGAAGCTGGGCAGGGCTTGGGGAGGCTCGCCCAGGCCAGAGCAGCCTCTCGGCCGGGGCTCTGTGCTATCGCGCCTGGGCGCAGAGCTGGAGCTCCGCCGGTGTGGAAGCTCACTCGGTCCTTCCCAGTA
>NW_011415510.1:0-730 GCF_000754665.1 Bison bison bison | reverse complement strand
AGGTTTTGTGGTGAGGGAAGAGGCCCCTCTATAGGTTCTCAAAGGATCTGCCTGTGATGTATCATTAGAGTCGTCTCAGTGAAAGCAGGAACTCTGTGTCTTCTTCTCTCCGCCTTCTATTCCCTGAAACTTCTTACATGCCTCCTAGCTCATCGTAGGTGCTCAGTATTTACTTAGTGTGTGAAAGACAGAAAAGCTCTTGGAAGCCTCAAGGGGTCACTTGGCTCGGCACTTTTGATCTCTTTGTATATTTGGCGAGTCAATTCTTTCCTTTCCTGGGTTGATGGGTACACTATATTCGAGGCACAATCTAAGGCATGAAGACATATCCATACATAGAGGGTCTTGCTTTCAAGGAACTCGTACAGCAGATTTCTAACAAGTTAGGGCTTTTCAAATGCTCTAGAAGCATGAGAACGTTCAGTATGCTCCATTTTCAATTCAAAGAAAGATCGTTTGACTTCCATAGCAAAGGTGGAGACCTTCCAACGTTGAGTCCATTACTTATACCTTGACCATTTCAGGCAAGTCTTGTGGTTCCTTCTGGAGGTGTGTGGCTCTTGCAGAAATGTGAAGATCTTCCATCGTCCTCAGACTTTGGTGTCATTTGCAATCATCCAGAAAGTTTCCAGGTCTAGGTTCCAGACCACCAGCACACACAGTCAGTAGCCAACGGAGTGGATTCCAGGAATACGCATTGTTCACCGGCATTACCGTTGATATTGTTGCT
>NW_011415509.1:0-579 GCF_000754665.1 Bison bison bison | reverse complement strand
CACTATCAAATAATCTCTATTACAGACATTAAGAGCATTTAATGTAATTATGTACAACTTGTTCAGTCTTTGTGTTCTCAGCAATACTTCACAAGGGAAGAATTTTAAAAAGAGGGAAGAAGTAAACAGAAAATGAAAAGGAGGAAGGCCTGGCTTGGGTTCTTCTGGGGCTTGAAGCCTCTCACAGATCAGGTTCCAAAGAGAGCTGAAAAAAAGCAGAAGTTACGGTCATTCTGTGCGTTTATTTGAGCTATTATTGAGAGAAATAGGAGCTGCAGAGTTAAAACCAGGTCATTTGATCAATTAGGATGATCACCAAGGCCTCACAGAGAAACACCCCTGCCCCTACTGTATCTAGATTCCCTGTGGTTAAGATGTAAAAAATCTGCCTGCAATGGAGGAAATACAGGTTTGATCCCTGAGTAGGAAGATCCCCTGGAGAAGGGAATGGCAACCCATTCCAGTATTCTTGCCTGGAGAATTCAATGGACAAAGGAGCCACAGTCCATTGGGTTGCAAAGAGTCGGATATGACTGAGGACTAACGTTTTCACTTTCCACTATATCCATCCCCCTTTTT
>NW_011415508.1:0-612 GCF_000754665.1 Bison bison bison | reverse complement strand
AGAAAATTCCTGCACATCAGACTGTGTCAAGTAAGATGGAAACCCAGTATTAGTTTGATAAAATGGGAAGTTACACAAAGAATTAGCTGTTAACTTTAATACATTCCTGCCCAAGGCAAGATAAGATACAAAAGTGAAATTGTCACGTTAAACTAGGGTAAGACACATGTAACTGGAAAAGGTAAGGAAAAGTTCTATAGAGGGTTTAATCACCCTGGACCCTTTGTATCCACTACATTTACTTTTCTCGGACAACTCCTTTGTAGCTTAAGGGAAAGAGAACTAAACTTAGCTCAATTCATAAACTGAAAAGATTCCCTGTGTTTGATCCTTTTCAGTTAAACCTATGGGTCCAGTACAAATCAAACTGGATGTCAAGGCTTTTTTCTTTGGGAATCTTAACTTGCTTTACTATTGTGATGGAGACTGATAGGGCTACTTCACTTTGACTAAAGGCCAGCCAAATGGGAAAGGAGATGGAATGAATCAAATTCCCCTTTTGATCACTCAACAGGAGGTCCACAGGCACCAGGCCTCATTCATTAACTATCTCTGCTTCTCCAACTGACGTCAATGATATACAGGGCCTAGCTTGATCCTTGCAAGTGCCTC
>NW_011415507.1:0-584 GCF_000754665.1 Bison bison bison | reverse complement strand
CAACCCAAGACGAGGCCTGACTCTCCTGTCCCCAGTCTGCAGGGACCCTGCGATCGGAGTCTGAAATCACAGGAACCCTGAGGTTCCTGCCTCAACCTGGAGATCGAGGCCCTCTTCCAATGCACCAAACCCCGTGGAGTCCCGAGACGGCGCCCCCCCCACCTCCAGTTTCCCTGACTTCTCAGAGCCACCATGAGAAGCCCCCTGAGGTCACCTGCACAAGTCGAGGGAAGCCAGGGTTTCCTGCCTCAACCCGAGAAAGACCTCGAGAGACCTTCTTCAACACGTCTCGAGGCCAGGTTCCCCTACCATGACTCGAGAGCAATGACGCGCTCCCCCTCGCCACTCGCATGGAGACCCGACTTCCTGGCGCCCCACGAGAGGCTCACTGACCTCGCCGTCGTACCTCGTGAGAGACCGCACCCTGGGGCCGCCGCTCGAGAACCACCCCGAGACTCCCCCTTCATCGCGGAGATGAGGGCCTTCGTCTCCTGCATGGCCTAGAGGCCAACCTCGCGACCTCTCTCCAAACGCCTCAGGAGGCTTGACTCCCTTTAGTCCACCCAGTGAGCTCCAAGAGATAG
>NW_011415506.1:0-621 GCF_000754665.1 Bison bison bison | reverse complement strand
CACTGAGAAGGAACACTGAGAGGAACACTGGCTCTGGACAGAAGCCTAGATGAGGTCTATTGGCCCTGCAGTCACTCGAGAGAAATCCCCAGGTTTCCTTCGCAACTCGAATGGAAGATTGGACTTCCCTGGGCCAACACAAGAGGCATCCTGAATTCCCCGTCGTAATTCGAGAATCCTGCTACACATCGAGAAAACCACGTGGTTCCCCCGTCATCGCAAGATGTAGCCCTGTGCCGCTACAGCGTCTCAGGAGAAGTCCCACTTTAGGAATTGGAGTTCGAAACGGTACTTGTCACCCTTGATGCGACCCACAAAGTGCCCCGACATCCCGGTCTCCCTCGAGAGGAACACTGAAGTTTTCCGGCACCACTTCCTCTGAGCCTCTTCTACCCTCCTGATCTGGACAGGAGGGTCGATTCCTCTGCTTTGTCTGGAAGGGGTTCCCGACCTTCCGGTCGCACCTCAGGATGAGGCCGGTCTCACGACAACATTCCAGACGTGGCCTCGTGGGTGGTTCCACATTCGGAAGGACCCCGATTTCCCGGTCCCCTCTTGATAAGAACCCGATGCCCCGACACCGCTTCGAACTCCACCCTGTGAATGAAGTCAACACGAAGG
>NW_011415505.1:0-511 GCF_000754665.1 Bison bison bison | reverse complement strand
GATTGGACTTGCCTGGGCCAACACAAGAGGCATCCTGAATTCCCCGTCGTAACTCGAGAATCCCGCCGTAACGCGAGAAAAACCATGTGGTTCCCCCGTCATTGCAAGATGAAGCCCTTTCCCGCTACAGCGTCTCAGGAGAAGTTCCACGTTAGGAATTGGAGGTCGAAAGGGCACTTGGCACCCTTGATGCGACCCACAAAGTTCCCCGAAATCCCGGTCTCCCTCGAGAGGAACACCGAGGTTTTCCGGCACCACCTCCTCTGAGCCCTTTCTCCCCTCCTGATCTGGACAGGAGGGTCGACTCCCCTGCTTTGTCTCGAAGGGGTTCCCGACCTTCCGGTCGCACGTCAGGATGAGGCCGGTCTCACGAAGACATTCCAGAGGTGGCCTCGTGGGTGGTTCCAGATTCCGTAGGACCCTGATTTCCCGGTCCCCTCTTGATAAGAACCCGATGCCCGGACACCTCTCGGAACTCCACCCTGTGAATGAAGTCAACATGAAGGGACAG
>NW_011415504.1:0-532 GCF_000754665.1 Bison bison bison | reverse complement strand
CCCGACCTTCCGGTCGCACCTCAGGATGAGGCCGGTCTCACGACGCATTCCAGACGTGGCCTCGTGGGTGCTTCCACATTGCGAAGCACCCCGACTTTCCGGTCCCCTCTTGATAAGAACCCGATGCCCGGGCACCTCTCCGAACTCCACCCTGTGAATGAAGTCAACACGAAGGGGCAGTGACTCGCCCGTGCATCGTCCGGAAAAAACCCCCAGGTTCCACATCCAGCTCGACAGTGGCCTCTCTCCCCGGGGACACCTCGAGAGGCAAGCGGAGTTCCATGCCTCAACCCAAGACGAGGCCTGACTCTCCTGTCCCCAGTCTGCAGGGACCCTGCGATCGGAGTCTGAAATCACAGGAACCCTGAGGTTCCTGCCTCAACTGGAGATGAGGCCCTCTTCCCATGCACCAAACCCCGTGGAGTCCCGAGAGGCCCCTCCCACCTCCAGTTTCCCTGACTGCTCAGAGCCACCATGAGAAGCCCCCTGAGGTCACCTGCACAAGTCGAGGGAAGCCAGGGTTTCCTGCCTC
>NW_011415503.1:0-518 GCF_000754665.1 Bison bison bison | reverse complement strand
CCCCCAAATAAAATCTGACACTGTTTCCCCATCTATTTCCCATGAAGTGATGGGACCAGTATGTCCCATGATCTTCATTTTCTGAATGTTGAGCTTTAAGTCAACTTTTTCACTCTCCACTTTCACTTTCATCAAGAGGCTTTTTAGTTCTTCTTCACTTTCTGCCATAAGGGTGGTGTCATCTGCCTATCTGAGGTTATTGATATTTCTCCTGGCAATCTTGATTCCAGATTGTGCTTCTTTCAGCCCAGCGTTTCTCATGATGTACTCTTTGCATGAGTATAATGGGTTGCATTTGATTCTTTAATATACTTGTTTGTGGAGCCCTATCATGTTTTCCCTTTTAATTTCTGTGAATATTACACATTTTCAGTTCCGTTCAGCTCAGTTGCTCAGTTGTGTCCGACTCTTTGCGACCCCATGAATTGCAGCATGCCAGGCCTCCCTGTCCATCACCAATTCCTGGAGTTCACTCAGACTCACGTCCATCAAGTCAGTGATGCCATCCAGCCATCTCA
>NW_011415502.1:0-608 GCF_000754665.1 Bison bison bison | reverse complement strand
CCACTAATTTGTGGTACTTTATTATAATAGCTCTAAGGAATAAATATATTCTCCTTATAGGGATTGTTCTATTTCCATCTTCTATGTCAAGTCATCAAAGGACTGGCCCTCTGAGATGAGAATGAGTCTGAGACTCCAGGAAATAAAAGAGTTTGAACACAGAAAACTTTTCCAGCCCAATGCAGGCGTTGGACTGAGCCACTGTTTTGTTGGCAATACGTCACTTTTTTTTTTAAAGAACATAGAGACGACCTTGAGTCTCCTTGACTGTCAGGGAGCTGTCAGTAAGAAGCAAAACACATTTGGAAATGTGAAATTTTGACTGCACTCCTTTCAATGGATCACTATTCTTTGATTCATTCAATGAATATTTACTTCTGCCTGCAGGGACAGGAAACTGATGCATAGAGTACTTAGAAGTAACTGGTCTTATCTTCATTTGCCGTTCCATAAACATCTATATTCACAGCATCGGGTCACAATCTATAGGTGATTGATTTTGAAGTTGTGTATTTCTCTAAGCCTTACTCCAGCATATGCACAGATAAGAGCTAGCAAAAATTCCTGCTCATGGTCTTTACATATACCTGCACCACTGGTTATAGTTT
>NW_011415501.1:0-536 GCF_000754665.1 Bison bison bison | reverse complement strand
TGCGGTTCCTGCCTCAACTGGAGATGAGGCCCTCTTCCAATGCACCAAACCCAGTGGAGTCCCGACGAGGCCCCTCCCACCTCCAGTTTCCCTGGCTTCTCAGAGCCACCATGAGAAGCCCCCTGAGGTCACCTGCACAAGTCGAGGGAACCCAGGGTTTCCTGCCTCAACCCGGGAAAGACCTCGAGAGACCTTCTTCAACGCGTCTGGAGGCCAGATTCCCCTAGCATGGCTCGGGAGGAATGACGCGCTCCCCTCGCCACTCGCATGGAATCCCGACTTCCCTGGCGCCCCACGAGAGGCTCACTGACCACGCCGTCGTACCTCGTGAGAAACCGCACACTGGGGCCGCCGCTCGAGAACAACCCCGAGGTTCCCCCGTCATCGACAGATGAGGGCCTTCGTCTCCTGCATGGCCTAGAGACCAATCTCGCGACCTCTCTCCAAACGCCTCAGGAGGCTTGACTCCCTTGAGTCCACCCAGTGAGCTCCAAGAGATACCCGTCGCGATTCGAGAGCAGAGCGGGGTTCTTTGC
>NW_011415500.1:0-513 GCF_000754665.1 Bison bison bison | reverse complement strand
GAATTCCCATAACTCTACACCAGAAGGGAGTGGCATGATGTATTTCAAGTGATGAAAGGGAAAAACCAACAACCAAGAATAACTCTATCCAGAAAGGATATCATTTAGATTTGGTGGAGAAATCTAAAGCTTTACAGACAAACAAAATCTAAGAAAATTCAGCACCACTAAACCAGCTTTACAACAAATGCTAACAAACTTCTCTAGGTAGAACGAGACCAGCAACCTAAAACATGAGACTTTGTACATATGTAGACTGCTAGATCAGAACTGATGACAGCAACAAAAACTACAATAGATACACATACAAAAAGAAAAAGCAACTCAAACACAACACTAAAGATGGTCACCAAACCACAAGAGAAGAGAACAAAAGAAGATGTGAAGAAAAAAGAACTACAAAAACAAACCCAAAGCAGTTAAGAAAATGGCTATAGGAACATGCATATCAATAATTACATTAAATGTAAATGGATCAAATGCTTCAACCAAAAGACATAAACTGGCTGAATG
>NW_011415499.1:0-577 GCF_000754665.1 Bison bison bison | reverse complement strand
CAGTTGACTCACTATTTCAGGGCTTTCTTCTTACTGTTGCTTCCAGAAAGGCCAGATTGAACTACACATGCTGAGATTTTGGAGCTTGACATTGGCAGATTTAAAAATAAATATCACAGTGGGTCTAAGACATATTAAGACAAAGATAGGCAACTTTTAAACGATCCAGCAATCCCACTGCTGGACATACACACTGAGGAAACCAGAAGGGAAAGAGACACGTGTACCCCAATGTTCATCGCAGCACTGTTTATAATAGCCAGGACATGGAAGCAACCTAGATGTCCATCAGCAGATGAATGGATAAGAAAGCTATGGTACATATACACAATGGAGTATTACTCAGCCATTAAAGAGACTTAGCTTTCTAAGAGGTACCATATATCTCAGAATAACTCCCTAAATGGTAACGAGGATTAAAAGGTACATTTAGGGCTTTCTAAAAGACACTGATTTTAAAGCTAAAAAGAAATAAATTTTTGATAGATTTGACAGTGTAAGAGAGGTAGTATGTTAGAATAAAACATACAAGTAAATATGAAAGTCAAAATATCATGTAAGATGTCAAAATAATTCT
>NW_011415498.1:0-605 GCF_000754665.1 Bison bison bison | reverse complement strand
GCCTACTGTATTGCTTTGTGCTCTCACCTCTGATTTCACTGGGGGCTGTCCCCCACCACCATCTCGCTCTCTCTGTCAAAGAGTTAACTTACAGCTCCAATTCATAAAGTGCCTTGTCATTCTCCCTTTAACTTCCAGCTGAGTCTCCATCTGGAGCGCGGAACCCACCACGCTTCCTAATTATGCCTGGGCTGCTAAGACCCACTCGAGAAGGTGTCTAGGGTGAGGCACCTTTCGCTATTCGAGAGGGCACCTGCGGCCTACGTAAGTGGTTGCAAACTTCTTGTCTTGAAGTTTGATTGGTCTTCCGCGTAAACCAAGCTACTCAGTCTCTTTTCTCCACCGAATTTTCCTACTGAGCTCTCCTCATACTATTGTTCTTGACATCTCTGATTAGCATATAAATAGTCGCCTAGGCCATCTCTCCTTCGAATACCCTGGATCAGTTGGGGCTGGTCCCCGGCAGGTGGCGACCGAACAGGGACCTCAGGAGGCAATACTCAAAGAGCTGAGCAGACACGAACCACGCAATCAGCAGGCAATAAGCATGGAGCTCAGCAGTGACGAATCATGCTGCTCAACTGGCAATAATCAAGCACGTGACC
>NW_011415497.1:0-619 GCF_000754665.1 Bison bison bison | reverse complement strand
GCCTCAGGAGGCTTGACTCCCTTTAGTCCACCCAGTGAGCTCCAAGAGATACCCGTCGCGACTCGAGAGCAGAGCGGGGTTCTTTGCTTCCACTCGAGATGAATGCCTGTCTCCCCGGGTGCGTCTGGAATGCAACCCCGAGATCCCGGTCGCCCCTGGAGAGGAACATTGGCTTCTGGACACAAGCCTAGATGAGGTTTATTGGCCCTGCAGTCACTCGAGAGCAGTCCCCAGCTTTCCTCCGCAACTCGAATGGAAGGTTGGACTTCCCTGGGCCAACACAAGAGGCATCCTGAATTCCCCATCATAACTCGAGAATCCCGCCGCAACTCGGGAAAAACCGCGTGGTTCCCCCGTCATCGCAAGATGAATCCCTTTCCCGCTACAGCGTCTCAGGAGAAGTCCCACGTTAGGAATTGGAGGTCGAAACGGTACTTGGCACCCTTGATGGGCCCCCACAAAGTTCCCCGGCATCCCGGTCTGCCTGGAGAGAAACACCGAGGTTTTCCGGCACCACTTCCTCTGAGCCCCTTCTACCCTCCTGATCTCGACAGGAGGGTCGACTCCCCTGCTTTGTCTGGAAGGGGTTCCCGACCTTCCGGTCGCACCTCAGGATGAG
>NW_011415496.1:0-593 GCF_000754665.1 Bison bison bison | reverse complement strand
CTGGAATAGCACTTAATATGTTAATACAAGTCTTAATATGTTAGTGTGGAGAAGGAAATGGCACCCCACTCCAGTACTTTTGCCTAGAAAATCCCATGGACGGAGGAGCCTGGTGGGCTGCAGTGCATGGGGTCGCTAAGAGTCAGACACGACTGAGTGACTTCCCTTTCACTTTTCACTTTCATGAATTGGAGAAGGAAATGGCAACCCACTCCAGTGTTCTTGCCTGGAGAATCCCAGGGACGGGAAGCCTGGTTGGCTGCCGTCTGTGGGGTCGCACAGAGTCAGACATGACTGAAGCGACGCAGCAGCAGCAGCAGCAATATGTTAGTGTAAGTATTTTATGTAATTTTTCTTCCATTTTTTAATATTGCAGTTTTCCTGAACAAAGGAAAAATGGCAGTCCTTCCTTCAAAGGTATTTTGACAACAGTATACATATGTTAAATTTTTAATCCATGATAGAAGAATGCAAATCTCTTCAAGGCAGTGCCCCCAAACTGTGTCCTTCTCCCTGGTAGGAATTGTTAGACTCCCCTCAAGTAACTTCTTGTTTAGGTTGATCCTGACTGCTACTGCAAAGAATGTTCTCTC
>NW_011415495.1:0-566 GCF_000754665.1 Bison bison bison | reverse complement strand
ACCAAAGGAGTATTCCCTGTGCATGTTTTCTGTACTTTTATGTCTTTTCCATGACAATTAGCATGGAAAAATACAATATAAAGTTTCAATTCAAGGCATGTTAAACAGTTATATTAGCATGCAATGCTCTTAGTGCTGTCAGTAAAAACTGGAGATTCTTCACATTTCTATCCCATTGAATGCACTGACATTTGTGATATCATCATTTCAAGACTGACTTATATGCTAAAGCTTTATCCATTAGTTATTAAAATTATGATTATGTGATGAACTTGATATTATAAGGATAGATTTTTTTCAATTCTTAAGTTGAGGGGGGTTATTTTTATTCAATTTCCTTAAAATTGGAACTGTTCCTAACATTAATACATATTTGGAATTGTCTCTCTCTTTTTTTATTTCTTGGTGGAGGAGACAGGTCCCAGAACTTTGAGGAGGGGGAAAAAAATACTACAGGATATTTGCATTATTCTTTTAGTACCTGGGGGCTGCAAGTTGCATGGAATACAGATGTGGCTGCTGCTGCTGCTGCTGCTGCTAAGTCGCTTCAGTCGTGTCCAGAGCAT
>NW_011415494.1:0-596 GCF_000754665.1 Bison bison bison | reverse complement strand
TTCCTCGGCGCCCACCGAGAGGCTCACTGACCTCGCCGTCGTACCTCGTGAGAACCGCACCCTGGGGCCGCCGCTCGAGAACCACCTCGAGACTCCCCGTCATCGCGAGTAAGGCCTTCGTCTCCTGCATGGCCTAGAGGCCAACCTCGCGACCTCTCTCCAAACGCCTTAGGAGGCTTGACTTCCTTTACTCCACCCAGTGAGCTCCAAGAGATACCCGTCGCGACTCGAGAGCAGAGCGGGGTTCTTTGCTTCCACTCGAGATGAATGCCTGTCTCCCCGGGTGCGTCTGGAATGCAACCCCGAGTTCCCGGTCGCCCCTGGAGAGGAACATTGTCTTCTGGACAAAAGCCTAGATGAGGTCTATTGGCCCTGCAGTCACTCGAGAGCAATCCCCAGTTTTCCTTCGCACCTCGAATGGAAGATTGGACTTCCCTGGGCCAACACAAGAGGCATCCTGAATTCCCCGTCGTAACTCGAGAATCCCGCCGCAGCTCGAGAAAAAGCACGTGGTTCCCCCGTCATCGCAAGATGAAGCCCTTTCCCGCGACAGCGTCTCAGGAGAAGTTCCACGTTAGGAATTGGAGGTCGAAACG
>NW_011415493.1:0-513 GCF_000754665.1 Bison bison bison | reverse complement strand
CACTGGGTTTGGTGCATTGGAAGAGGGCCTCATCTCCAGTTGAGGCAGGAACCGCAGGGTACCTCTGATTTCAGACTCCGATCGCAGGGTCCCTGCAGACTGGGGACAGGAGAGTCAGGCCTCGTCTTGGGTTGAGGCATGGAACTCCGCTTGCCTCTCGAGATGTCCCCGGGGAGAGAGGCCGCTTGTCGAGCTGTATTTGGAACCTGGGGTTTTTTCCGAACGGTGCACAGAAAAACTGCCCCTTCGTGTGGACTTCATTCACAGGGTGGAGTTCGGAGAGGTGTCCGGGCATCGGGTTCTTCTTAAGAGGGGACCGGGACATCGGGGTCCTACGGAACGTGGAACCACCCACGAGGCCACGTCTGGAATGTCTTCGTGAGACCGGCCTCATCCTGAGGTGCGACCGGAAGGTCGGGAACCCCTTCCAGACAAAGCAGGGGCGTCGACCCTCCTGTCCAGATCAGGAGGGGAGAAAAGGCTCAGAGGAGGGGGTGCCGGAAAACCTCAGTG
>NW_011415492.1:0-615 GCF_000754665.1 Bison bison bison | reverse complement strand
CCCTGCTCCACGCAGTCCCAGTTCCCTGACCTCGTGGTCCCGACCCCTCCGCCGCGCCCACTGGATGCCGATCCTTGGGGACCCAGGAGCGCACGCAGTGGGCGTTCCCAGCCGCCACGGCGACCCCCGAGAGGACAACCGGGGAAGCCCTCCCCCACCCCCGCCACGGAGCCGACCCCCGCCCCGCGCCGCCCCGCCCCTGCCATGCTCCCGGTGCCTTCCCAGCCGCAGTGGGGATCCCCGGAGCACAACTGGGACCGCCCCCCATCCCCGCCGCGACCCGGTTCCCGACCCGCGCCGCCCGGCTTCGCCCCGCCCCGGGCGCGCTCCCGGTGCGCTGCCCACCATCACCACGGGCTCCCGGTGAGCCCCGCCCCCACGCCCGGTTCCAGGAGAGCCTCTGGGACCTCGCTCCCGCCGCCCGGTGAAACGGGAGGACAATCCATCCAGCCCACAGAGGCAATCCAAGCTGTCTAGAATTCAGGGATCAAACGAGGGCTACGGAAGGAAAGATGACCTGACCTAGGAGGGCCATGATATTCTCTAGAACCGGACAAAGTTGGTTTGCAAGGAAACTTGATTCCTTGGAACCCGGAAAGCTGGTTCTTTTCATAT
>NW_011415491.1:0-583 GCF_000754665.1 Bison bison bison | reverse complement strand
GCTCTGCTCGGCTCAGGACATGAATCATCCTTTGGTCCACCGTGTCCTGCCCGTTCATTAGTCACTGAGTAGCGGGCTCAGTTATTAGACTGACTGTCGTGGTGTTGCAGGGTTTAGTGTTCAAGTAACCCTTATACTTAATAATGGCCCAGGGATCTTCCTGTTGGTCCAGTGGTTAAGACTCTGAGCTTGCACATCGATCCCTGGCCAGGGAACTTAGATTTCACATGCCACGGAGTACAACCAAAAAAGGGAAAGGAAAAAAAAATAATAATGGCCCCAGAGCACAGGAGGAGTGATGTTGGCAATTGGGATACACCAAAAAGAAGCTGTAAAGTGCTTCTTATTTAAATGAAAAAGTGAAAGTTCTTGACTTAATAAAGATAGAAAAAAAATGCACTGAGGTTGCTAAGACCTACAGTAAGAACAAATCTAGCTGTGGAATTGTGAAGGAGAAAGAAGAAATTCAGGCTAGTTTTGCTGTCGCCCTTCAAACTACAAAAGATATAGCCACAGTGCACGGTGAGTGCTTAGCTAAGATGGAAAAGACAGTAAATCTATACAAGATTTTGAAATATACCAC
>NW_011415490.1:0-771 GCF_000754665.1 Bison bison bison | reverse complement strand
TTGTTATAGCCCACCACACCTTTGCTCTGTAGGAATGCAACTTTATCTAATGCTTTTTTGGAGGGTGGCTCCTGACCAACCACCTTTAGAGAAAAATAAGTTTTCTGAAGAAAAGGTCTTAAAATGTTAACAGGCCTCCGGGCCAGAAGATGATGCAAATCACCGAAGCGTTTGCATATGATAAGTTTGCAGGAAGAAAGCCTGGTTTGCTGCAAGACTCTACCCCTTCCCCCATTATCCTCTATGCATAACTTAAGGTAATAAAAACTACTTTGAAAAATAAAGTAGCGGGCCTTGTTCACCGAAATTTGGTCTCACCATGTCGTTCTTTCTCTTACCTTCTGGCTGATTCTTCAGCCTCTTTTCTCCACTGAATTTCCTCACTGAGCTATCCTCATTCTATTACTCTTTACATCCTTAACTAACATTTAATTAAGCAGTTGTTGCCTGATCTTCGCCTACGCCGTCTCTCCTTCGAATACCCTGGATCAGCCGGGGCTGGTCCCCGGCACCCTACCATGGCTCGAGAGCAATGACGCGCTCCTCCTCGCCACTCGCATGGAGACCCGACTTCCTTGGCGCCCCCCGAGAGGCTCACTGACCTCACCGTCGTACCTCGGGAGAAAGCGCACACTGGGGCCGCCGCTCGAGAACAACCCCGAGACTCCCCCGTCATCGCGAGATGAGGGCCTTCGTCTCCTGCATGGCCTAGAGACCAATCTCGTGACCTCTCTCCAAACGCCTCAGGAGGCTTGACTCCCTTTAGTCCAC
>NW_011415489.1:0-566 GCF_000754665.1 Bison bison bison | reverse complement strand
GTCCCGAGAGGCCCCTCCCACCTCCAGTTTCCCTGACTTCTCAGAGCCACCATGAGAAGCCCCCTGAGGTCACCTGCACAAGTCGAGGGAACCCAGGGTTTCCTGCCTCAACCCGGGAAAGGCCTCGAGAGACCTTCTTCAACACGTCTCGAGGCCAGATTCCCCTACCATGGCTCGGGAGCAGTGACGCGCTACCCCTCGCCACTCTCATGGAGACCCGACTTCCCTGGCGCCAAACGAGAGGCTCACTGACCTCGCCGTCGTACCTCGTGAGAAACCGCACACTGGGGCTGCCGATCGAGAACAACCCCGAGATTCCCCCGTCATCGAGAGATGAGGGCCTTCGTCTCCTGCATGGCCTAGAGACCAATCTCGCGACCTCTCTCCAAACGCCTCAGGAGGCTTGACTCCCTTGAGTCCACCCAGTGAGCTCCAAGAGATACCCGTCGCGATTCGAGAGCAGAGCGGGGTTCTTTGCTTCCACTCGAGATGAATGCCTGTCTCCCCGGGTGCGTCTGGAATGCAACCCCGAGATCCCAGTCGCCCCTGGAGAGGAACATTGGCTT
>NW_011415488.1:0-563 GCF_000754665.1 Bison bison bison | reverse complement strand
AAGGTGAAAAGACAGCCTTCAGAATGGGAGAAAACAATAGCAAATTAAGCAACTGACAAACAATTAATCTCAAAAATATACAAGCAACTCCTACAGCTCAATTCCAGAAAAATAAACGACCCAATCAAAAAAAGGGCCAAAGAAATAAACAGACATTTCTCCAAAGAAGACATACAGATGGCTAACAAACACATGGAAAGATGCTCAACATCACTCATTGTCAGATAAATGCAAATCAAAGCTGCAATGAGGTACCATTTCACGCCAGTCCGAATGGCTGTGATCCAAAAGTCTACAAGCAATAAATGCTGGAGAGGGTGTGGAGAAAAGGGAACCCTCTTACACTGTTGGTGGGAATGCAAACTAGTACAGCCACTATGGAGAACAGTGTCGAGATTCCTTAAAAAAAAGGAAAATAGAACTGCCAATGACCCAGAAATCCCACTGCTGGACATACACACTGAGGAAACCAGAATTGAAAGGGACACGTGTACCCCAATGTTCATCGCAGCACTGTTTATAATAGCCAGAACATGGAAGCAACCTAGATGTCCATCAGCAGA
>NW_011415487.1:0-544 GCF_000754665.1 Bison bison bison | reverse complement strand
GGGAAATAGATGGGGAAACAGTGGAAACAGTGTCAGACTTTGTTTTTCTGGGCTCCAAAATCACTACAGATGGTGACTGCAGGCATAGAAAATTAAAAAGACGCTTACTCCTTGGAAGGAAAGTTATGACCAACCTAGATAGCATATTCAAAAGCAGAGACTATTACTTTGCCTACAAAGGTCCGTCTAGTCAAGGCTATTGGTTTTTCCTGTAGTCATGTTTGGATGTGAGAGTTGGACCATGAAGAAGGCTGAGCACCGAAGAATTGATGCTTTTGAACTGTGGTGTTGGAGAAGACTCCTGAGAGTCCCTTGGACTGCAAGGAGATCCAACCAGTCCATTCTGAAGGAGATCAGCCCTGGGATTTCTTTGGAAGGAATGATGCTAAAGCTGAAACTCCAGTACTTTGGCCACCTCGTGCAAAGAGTTGACTCTTTGGAAAAGACTCCGATGCTGGGAGGGATTGGGGGCAAGAGGAGAAGGGGACGACAGAGGATGAGATGGCTGGATGGCATGACTGACTCGATGGACATGAGTCTAAGT
>NW_011415486.1:0-759 GCF_000754665.1 Bison bison bison | reverse complement strand
CCTCTGAACTGGAGTCTCCCATCTCCTTTTGACTCTCAGAATTCTGTTGGTGTAACTTGTTAGTTCCTTGTTCCTTACCAGGACCTCCTGTTGTAAGATGACTCCAGCAAGTGTTTTCTTTTCTCTGTTGCCTGGCAAGGGTGGGTGGTCAGTGGTTCATTTAACAGTTTGTTTTTGGTTCTCTCGAGTAAGGTCCTCCACAGAGTAAATGTATAACATTATAAAAGTCAATGTTTTAAATAATTTATATTTATAATTCGGTAAGTTGGCTTTTTTGTCGTGTGCTAGAACTGATCACCAGACCAAAGGTCATGTAGATCTTTTGTTGTTTTCTAAAATTTTTAAGTTTTTTAAATGGAATTGCCTTGTTGCAGTTTGTGTTTATGTTCATTTCATATGTTTATTTTTAACAGTTATTTATGTTTAGTTGGTTGATCATTGCTTTACAATATTGGTTTGATTTGTCATACATCAGTATGAATTAACCATAGGTGTACCTTTGTCCCCTTGCTCTTGAATCTTCCTCCCACGTCCCACCCATTCCCACCTCTCTAGGTTATTACAGAGCCCCAGTTTGAGTTCCCTGAGTCATACAGCAAATTCCCACTGGTTGTCTGTTTACAAATGTTGGTGTACATGCATCCATGCTGCTCTCTCCATTCATCTCACCCTCTCCCTCTTGTTCCCCACCCTTGTCTGTAAGTCTGTTCTCCATGTCTGCATCTCCATTGCAGCTATGTGAACAGACGCGTCAGACCC
>NW_011415485.1:0-625 GCF_000754665.1 Bison bison bison | reverse complement strand
CCCTATTTGTTAAAAAAAAAAGTTTCACAAGACTGTCTGTCATCCTTCTATCTGGTATATACAGAGGATTCCTTTGAAATGAGATTTCTCTGGTAAATGTGACTCACAGAAGAGCCGTCTTGAACTTGGATTTCAAAGATGATCATGTGTCCTCTTAAAAGTTAATTAGGTCCAACTAATTCTCATGCTGAAGTGGTATATTTTGGGGTAGCATTTGCTCCCCTTCACTTTGGATGTATCCCAATTTGTTTACACAGTCATCTACTGAAGACATCCTGATATTTGAAAGTTTTAGTTATTACAAGTAGAGCTGTTGTGTGTAATTGTGATACTTTTTGTCTGGACACTTTTCCAAAGCTGTTTACTAAGTGCTAGACGTGTAGTATTCAGTCACAGGTGAGCCTTGTTTAACTGTGGAAAAATCCAGCTATGTTTCTCTGTGGCATGTGGGATCTTCCTGGGTAAGAGATCGAACCTAGAGTGCCTTGTATCATCAGGCAGATTCTTTACCACTGAGCCACCAGAGAAGCCCTGCCCCCCCCTTTTATGAGTTTACTGGATCTAATAGGTGTGCAGTGTTACTTCAGTGTTGTTTTAGTTTGTAATTTCCTAATGATATGTGAAT
>NW_011415484.1:0-747 GCF_000754665.1 Bison bison bison | reverse complement strand
GTCCCCAGTCTGCAGGGACCCTGCGATCGGAGTCTGAAATCAGAGGTACCCTGCGGTTCCTGCCTCAACTGGAGATGAGGCCCTCTTCCAATGCACCAAGCCCCGTGGAGTCCCGAGAGGCCCCTCCCACCTCCAGTTTCCCTGGCTTCTCAGAGCAACCATGAGAAGCCCCCTGAGGTCACCTGCACAAGTCGAGGGGAACCCAGGGTTTCCTGCCTCAAACCCGAGAAAAGACCTCGAGAGACCTTCTTCAAACACGTCTGGAGGCCAGATTCCCCTACATGGCTCGGGAGCAGTGACGCACTCCCCCTCGCCACTCGCATCGGAGACCCGACTTCCCTGGCGCCCCACGAGAGGCTCACTGACCTCGCCGTCGTACCTCGTGAGAAACCGCACCCTGGGGCCGCCGCTCGAGAACCACCCCGAGACTCCCCCGTCATCGCGGAGATGAGGGCCTTCGTCTCCTGCATGGCCTAGAGGCCAACCTCGCGACCTCTCTCCAAACGCCTCAGGAGGCTTGACTCCCTTTAGTCCACCCAGTGAGCTCCACGAGATACCCGTCGCGACTCGAGAGCAGAGCGGGGTTCTTTGCTTCCACTCGAGATGAATGCCTGTCTCCCCGGGTGCGTCTGGAATGCAACCCCGAGATCCCGGTCGCCCCTGGAGAGGAACATTGGCTTCTGGACACAAGCCTAGATGAGGTCTGTTGGCCCTGCAGTCACTCGAGAGCAATCCCCAGCTTTCCTT
>NW_011415483.1:0-614 GCF_000754665.1 Bison bison bison | reverse complement strand
TGTCCCTACAGTTTACTGGTGCCTTTAGTTTCTTGCTAGTCCAATCTTGTACATGTCATTTTCACATGCCAGCTTTATGACTTCTGGATTAGATAACAGCCAGTTCTTGATGAACAGTCACATCTCTTGTTACTTGGTATCCCAGAGTTAAGTCTCAGTCTCTGCCAAGGAGCCAAGTAGCAAGAGAACATCGGTTTTGTAAAAGGAGAGTATCTGTCCTCTTAAAGTGCGCTGGCATGTCTCCTAAATCCTAGAGGTCTGTCTGTAAATCTTCAATCAGGGCTTGCTGTTGGGTCCTTGCAACAGTTTTTTTGCTACATATGTTTGATCAACAGTCATTCTTCCAGATTCCCACCTCAGTTGGTAGATTGTGAAATTGCTCATGCTGCAGACTGGGTTAGCTGCAATATCTTATTGTGTTCTGGCTTCTGCTTAAGATTGTCAACCTGGCAAATTCTTTATTTAGTAAGTTGGTGGAGGAAGCATATAGAAAATCTCTCTGAAATGTTACATCTCTGCCTTAGTGATAAGCAAGCAAAATCCAGCACCTTGTCTTTCATTTGGAGGAGAGATTCATATCCTGATATGTCTTGGACTCTGGACTCCCTAAAACT
>NW_011415482.1:0-680 GCF_000754665.1 Bison bison bison | reverse complement strand
CGGTGGAGAAAAGAGACTGAGTAGCTTGATTTACGAGGGAGACCAATCAAACTTCAAGACAAGAAGCTTGCACCACTTACGTAGGCCGCAGGCGCCCTCTCGAATACCGGAAGGTGTCTCACCCTAGACACCTTCTAGAGTGGGTCTTAGCAGCCCAGGCATAATTAGTAAGTGTGGTGGGTTCCGCGCTCCAGATGGAGACTCAGCTGGAAGTTAAAGGGAAGACGAAAGTAACTCTATGAATTGGAGCTGTAATTTAACTCTTTGACAGAGAGAGCGAGATGGTGGTGGGGGACAGCCCCCAGTGATATCAGAGGTGAGAGCACAAAGCAATACAGTAGGCAGACTCTGGTTTTTTTGGGAGCAGTTGCCCGAGAATATCCGGGTGGACTCCTGAGGCTCGATCCTGCATTTGCGTATGCCGAGCCTCCTTCCTCATGACCTTTGTCCAGAGTGGAATGCCTCCCCGGCTCCCGGCACATGATCAGTGCATGCTCAGTCACGATATCACTGCATGAACAGCCACGTGATCACTGAGGGCACAGTTTCGTGATCAGCGCCTCTCAGTCAGGTGATCACCGTATGATAAACACGTGATCAGTGAACGACCAGCCACGTGATCACTGCATGCGCAGTCAGGTGGTCAGTTCCTGATCAGCCCCGTGATCAGTGCGTTCACA
>NW_011415481.1:0-742 GCF_000754665.1 Bison bison bison | reverse complement strand
ACTCCTTCCTGTATTTCCCAGTTTTGTTTTGATATTATCATCATTCATAAAGGACTTTATCATTTTTTATAGCTCGTGCATGCTTCCTTAGCTTTCATTTCTCTGAAGGTGTTTTCACCCCCATTTCAAAAGATACTTTCAATAAATATCTATTACAGAATTGACAGCTTTAATTTTTCAGCACTTTTATTATTTTTTTTATTTGATAAATTTAACACCTTTTATTGCCATACCTCATTTTACTGTGCTTTGCTTTAGTGAGCTTTATAGATACATTTGTTTTTTTTTTTTTTCCTGTTAATTTTCTTGTTTAGTTGATCTATCCATAAGTGTGAGTGGGGTATTAAAGTCTCCCACTATTATTGTGTTATTGTTAATTTCTCCTTTCATACTTGTTAGGATTTGTCTTACATACTACAGTGCTCCCATGTTGGTGGATATATATTTATAATTGTTATATCTTCTTCTTGGATTGATCCTTTGATCATTCTGTAGTGACCTTCTTTGTCTCTTTTCACAGCCTTTGTTTTAAAGTCTAATTTATCTGATACAAGTATTGTGACTCCTGCTTTCTTTTGGTCCCAATTTGCATGGAAAATCTTTTTCCAGCCCTTCACTTTCAGTCTGTATGTGTCCCCTGTTTTGAGGTGGGTCTCTTGTAGACAACATATGTAGGGGTCTTGTTTTTGTATCCATTCAGCCAGTCTTTGTCTTTTGGTTGGGGCATTCAACCCATTTACGT
>NW_011415480.1:0-520 GCF_000754665.1 Bison bison bison | reverse complement strand
CTCTCCAACAAATACTAAAGGATATTCTCTAGACAGGAAACACAAAAACAGTGTATAAACTTGAACCCAAAACAATAAAGTAAATGGCAATGGGATCATACTTCTCAGTAATTACCTTAAACGTAAATGGGTTGAATGCCCCAACCAAAAGACAAAGACTGGCTGAATGGATACAAAAACAAGACCTCTACATATGTTGTCTACAAGAGACCCACCTCAAAACAGGGGACACATACAGACTGAAAGTTGAAGGGCTGGAAAAAGATTTTTCATGCAAATAGGGACCAAAAGAAAGCAGGAGTAGCAATACTTATATCAGATAAAATAGACTTTAAAACAAAGGCTGTGAAAAGAGACAAAGATGGTCACTACATAATGATCAAAGGATCAATCCAAGAAGAAGATATAACAATTATCAATATATATGACACCCAACACGGGAGCACCGCAATATGTAAGACCAATGCTAACAAGTATGAAAGGAGAAATTAACAATAACACAATAATAGTGGGAGACTTT
>NW_011415479.1:0-564 GCF_000754665.1 Bison bison bison | reverse complement strand
CTCCCCCTACAAAAAACCAGAGTCTGCCTACTGTATTGCTTTGTGCTCTCAACTCTGATTTCACTGGGAGCTGTCCCCCACCACTATCTCGCTCTCTCTGTCAAAGAGTTAACTTACAGCTCCAATTCATAAAGTTCCTTGTCATTCTTCCCTTTAACTTCCAGCTGAGTCTCCATTTCGAGCTCGGATCCCACCACGCTTACTAATTATGCGTGGGCTGCTAACACCCACTCGAAAAGGTGTCTAGGGTGAGGCACCTTCCGCTATTCGAGAGGGCGTCTCCGGCCTGCAGAAGTGGTGCAAACTTCTTGTCTTGAATTTGATTGGTCTCCAGCGTAAACCAAGCTAGGCAGTCTCTTTTCTCCACTGAGTGTTCCTACTGAGCTCTCCTCATACTATTATTCTTGACATCTCTGATTAGCATATAAATAGTCGCCTACGCCATCTGTCCTTCGAATACCCTGGATCAGCTGGGGCTGGTCCCCGGCAGGTGGCGCCCGAACAGGGACCTCAGGAGGCAATACTCAAAGAGCTGAGCAGACACGAACCACGCAATCAGCAGGC
>NW_011415478.1:0-599 GCF_000754665.1 Bison bison bison | reverse complement strand
GCGTTTCTCATGATGTATTCTGTCATATAATTTAAATAAGCAGGTGACAATATACAGCCTTGACGTACTCCTTTTCCTATTTGGAACCAGTTTGTTGTTTCATGTCCAGTTCTAACTGTTGTTTCCTGACCTGCATATAGGTTTCTCAAGAGGCAGGTCAGGTGGTCTGGTATTCCCATTTCCTTCAGAATTTTCCACAGTTTATTGTGATCCACACAGTCAATGGCTTTGGCATAGTCAATAAAGCAGAAATAGATGTTTTTCTGGAACTCTCTTGCTTTTTCGATGATCCAGCGGATGTTGGGAATTTGATCTCTGGTTCCTCTGCCTTTTCTAAAACCAGCTTGAACATCTGGAAGTTCATTATTCACGTATTGCCGAAGCCTGGCTTGGAGAATTTTGAGCATTACTTTACTAGCGTGTGAGATGAGTGCAATTGTGCGGTAGTTTGAGCATTCTTTGGCATTGCCTTTCTTTGGGATTGGAATGAAAACTGACCTTTTCCAGTCCTGTGGCCACTGCTGAGTTTTCCAACTTTGCTGGCATATTGAGTGCAGCACTTTCACAGCATCATCTTTCAGGATTTGAAATAGCTCAAC
>NW_011415477.1:0-616 GCF_000754665.1 Bison bison bison | reverse complement strand
GAAGAACCCGATGCCCGGACACCTCTCCGAACTCCACCCTGTGAATGAAGTCCACACGAAGGGCAGTTTTTCCGTGCACCGTTCGGAAAAAAACCCCAGGTTCCAAATACAGCTCGACAAGCGGCCTCTCTCCCGGGGACATCTCGAGAGGCAAGCGGAGTTCCATGCCTCAACCCAAGACGAGGCCTGACTCTCCTGTCCCCAGTCTGCAGGGACCCTGCGATCGGAGTCTGAAATCAGAGGTACCCTGCGGTTCCTGCCTCAACTGGAGATGAGGCCCTCTTCCAATGCACCAAACCCAGTGGGGTCCCGAGAGGCCCCTCCCACCTCCAGTTTCCCTGGCTTCTACAGAGCCACCATGAGAAGCTCCCTGAGGTCACCTGCACAAGTCGAGGGAACCCAGGGTTTCCTGCCTCAACCCGAGAAAAGACCTCGAGAGACCTTCTTCAACGCGTCTCGAGGCCAGATTCCCCTACCATGGCTCGGGAGCAATGACGCGCTCCCCCTGCCACTCTCATGGAGACCCGACTTCCCGGCGCCCCACGAGAGGCTCACTGACCTCGCCGTCGTACCTCGTGAGAAACCGCACACTGGGGCCCCGCTCGAGAACAACCCC
>NW_011415476.1:0-559 GCF_000754665.1 Bison bison bison | reverse complement strand
TACAGTCCATGGGGTTGCAAGGAGTCAGATGGAACTGAATGACTAAAACACACTTTCACTACTGAATGCTCTCTGTTGATGTGAGTGTGAGTGTGCTGTGTGCAATCCATATAAATAGAAAAATCTAGGAATATTCCATTAATGATAGAGACTTGTGTAAAATGGCAATTAGATCCTGACATAAAATGCTTGGACAGTTGTCTTGTTTTTTCTTCATCTTTTCTTATCCCTTTAAATCTTCTGGTTGCATTGTGATGTGAATCTTTACAATTCTAGCAATTCTGCCTGTTCATAAGGTAGCATTTCTGTTTTAAAAGGGAGGGAGCAGGTTTCAGTGAGAGCATCTATAGCAGCAGTGGAGGTCCTGGACCTATTAGCTAGTGCTCTCCTGGTGGCAAATGAAAGAAACTGAACTTGAACTAGGGAAAGTAGACAAGGGCAGGGCCAGAGTGGGCATTGGGGAAAACTGGCACCAGGGACTTGGGCATGTAAGGGCTCTCCTGCTCTTCATTGCTTGTCTTGGCTTCTTTGAGCATCACCTTTGAGCATCTGCTCAGAC
>NW_011415475.1:0-556 GCF_000754665.1 Bison bison bison | reverse complement strand
TTTTCATAGTATTGAACACTAACACTAGATGGGGAAAAAAACTACTGGGTTTGTTTTGACACAGGAATGGATGAAGAAGCAGTTGACATTTATGTCACAGCAGTGAAACCAGATGGTAATCAATGGTAAGTATATTGATGTCAGTGGGACCAAGAACAACATTTAATTTTATCAAAAGCCTGAAACACTGGAGGATGATGAAGTACTGGCTGTGTATGCCTCAGTGTGGGCAAACAAAATTTAAAATCATGTAACACCACTAAAATGCTGGTATGATGATAAAATGATGACTGTCTAGATCTAGGGTGGATGATGAAGCTCTTTAAGCATGTCACAGTACGTAAACACTAGACTTTGGCTTATGGGTGAGAATGAAGAAGCCATTGGGTCATGCTCCAAAACTAAAACACTGGCTGTTTATAAGTACTAGAAATTTTGCACCAGGATTAATATAGAAGCATTTGAAACATGTCAGTGTAGTGAAGCAATGGATGGTGATAAATGACTATGTTAACCTGGAGTGGGTGAAGAAGTACTCGAATCCAGTGGCAGCCAT
>NW_011415474.1:0-506 GCF_000754665.1 Bison bison bison | reverse complement strand
ACCGTTTCGACCTCCAATACCTAACGTGGGACTTCTCCTGAGACGCTGTAGCGAGAAATGGCTTCATCTTCCGATGACGGGTGAACCACGGGTTTTTCTCGAGTTGCGGCGGGAGTTCTCGAGTTACGACGGGGAATTCAGGATACCTCTTGTGTTGGCCCAGGGAAGTCCAATCTTCCATTCGAGTTGCGAAGGAAAGCTGGGGATTGCTCTCGAGTGACTGCAGGGCCAATAGACCTCATCTAGGCTTGTGTCCAGAAGCCAATGTTCCTCTCCAGGGGCGACAGTGATCTCGGGGTTGCATTCCAAACACACCCGGGAGACAGGCATTCATCTCGAGTGGAAGCAAAGAACCCCACTCTGCTCTCGAGTCGCGACGTGTATCTCTTGAGCTCACTGGGTGGACTAAACGGAGTCAAGCCTCCTGAGGCGTTTGGAGAGAAGTCGCGAGATTGGTCTCTAGCCCATGCAGGAGACGAAGGCCCTCATCTCGGGATGACGGGGGA
>NW_011415473.1:0-548 GCF_000754665.1 Bison bison bison | reverse complement strand
ACCCAACACAGGAGCACCGCAGTATGTAAGACAAATGTTAACAAGTATGAAAGGAGAAATTAACAATAACACAATAATAGTGGGAGACTTTAATACCCCACTCACACCTATGGATAGATCAACTAAACAGAAAATTAACAAGGAAACACAAACTTTAAACGATACATAGACCAGTTAGACCTAATTGATATCTATAGGACATTTCATCCCAAAACAATGAATTTCACCTTTTTCTCAAGCACACACGGAACCTTCTCCAGGATAGATCACATCCTGGGCCATAAATCTAGCCTTGGTAAATTCAAAATAATTGAAATCATTCCAAGCATCTTTTCTGACCACAATGCAGTAAGATTAGATCTCAATTACAGGAGAAAAACTATTAAAAATTCCAACATATGGAGGCTGAACAATACGCTGCTGAATAACCAACAAATCACAGAAGAAATAAAAAAAGAAATCAGAATTTGCATAGAAACGAGTGAAAATGAAAACACAACAACCCAAAACCTGTGGGACACTGTAAAAGCAGTCCTAAGGAGAAAGTT
>NW_011415472.1:0-878 GCF_000754665.1 Bison bison bison | reverse complement strand
ATACTCAAAGAGCTGAGCAGACACGAACCACGCAATCAGCAGGCTATAAGCAGGGAGCTGAGCAGTGACGAATCATGCTGCTCAACTGGCAATAATCAAGCAGGTGACCAGACAGGAATCACGCAGCTCAGCTGGCAATTGTCAAGCAGATGAGCCGACAGGAATCACGCAGCTCAGCAGGCCCTGATCACGTGACTTTGCAGGCACTGATCACGCGGCTGATCAAGTACAGATCCCGTGACTGATCATGCACTGATCACGTTACTTCGCATGCACTGATGACGTGGCTGATCGGGCACCGATCACGTGGCTCATCATGCACTGATCACGTGTTTATCAGGCAGTGATCAATGACTGACAGGCGCTGATCATGGGAGTGTGCACGCACTGATCCCGTGGCTGATCAGGAACTGACCACCTGACGGCGCATGCAGTGATCCTGTGGCTGATCGTTCACTGATCACGTGTTTATCATACGGTGATCACGTGACTGAGAGGGGCTGATCACGTGACTATGCAGTCAGTGATCACGTGGCTGATCATGCACTGATATCGTGACTCAGCATGCACTGACCATGTGCCCGGAGCCGGTGAGGCATTCCACTCTGGACAAAGGTCATGAGGAAGGAGGCCCGGCATACGCAAATGCGGGACCGAGCCTCAGGTGTCCACCCGGATATTCTCGAGCATCTCCCCCACCAAAATACCAGAGTCTGCCTACTTTATTGCTTTGTGCTCTCACCTCTGATTTCACTGGGGGCTGTCCCCCACCACCATCTCACTCTCTCTGTCAAAGAGTTACCTTACAGCTCCAATTCATAAAGTTCCTTGTCATTCTTCCCTGTAACTTCCAGCCGAGTCTCCATCTGGAGCGCGGA
>NW_011415471.1:0-515 GCF_000754665.1 Bison bison bison | reverse complement strand
CACTGGCATGTCTATATACACATCCTTTTCAGATTACTACATTTTTTAAAGATATATAAATATATTTTAAAAGATATTTTCTGTTTGTATGGTAAAAACATGAAATGTTTTAATTCTAGAAATTTGTTCCCCAAAGGAATATAGTATAAAAAGTAAAAGTATGAAACTATTCCTTTGAGAATAATCCCTACTAACAGAACCTGGAAAAGTTAAACAAATGATTCATAACACTTCCTAAAGGTGGTAAGAAAAACGTTATTCAAGGTAAGAGTACTACAGCGGGGGTCTTATAATACGGGAGAGAGATTGAGCTTAAGTCTGACTCCAGCAGGGACACAGCTGGGATTTATAACTAAGGAACAGGGTGGGTCCATGTGATAGCAAAGAGAGATTGGGAGACTGAAAAGCAATGAACAACAACAGAGTGGGTGTCAGTGGATGGAAACTTATTAAGACGACCATAAGTGTGCCGGTGGATTCTGACTCAACTGAGAGGATCATTGCTGAGCCTAGGC
>NW_011415470.1:0-643 GCF_000754665.1 Bison bison bison | reverse complement strand
AAATAAGGAGGGTTATTTTATTTGTTTTTCTTATCCATTGTTTGTTCACATTTCCAATAAACATGATACCCAGGTACAATAGAGTTAGCTTCTTACCTACAGGAACACAAGCTACTAGTCACTCCTAGTTACATTCCATTCTCAGAACGAGTGCAAATATCTCTATTTCAGGGTATAAGGCAGGGATAGGAGAAGAGAGAAGTTTTTATTTTTTTCTCCAAGCTGAAAATACTTATCAAAAAGGAAGCCAGCATAGTGGGGAGTGTGGAAAGGACATTAGGCAAAACATTTCTGACATTTCTGCCCATTATCGTTTGGTTTTTGTTTTTTCAGTTCAATCACTATAGGTCTTCCAGAGTATTTCTTAGTATCTCAGCTTTCCGAGAATAATGCATTATTTTCTGTACTATTCTTATCTCTTCTGAGGGAACTTAGAACTTTAAATCCATCAATCTATGTCTGAAAGTTGCTGAGACATGCTTGTTAAATGGCCTAATTCTAGCAAAAGAATAAATCCAGGTAACCTTGTATCTGCTCCCATTTTCTGCTTCTATTATGTTCATGCACGAATGTAGTCTTTTGTCAGTGGTCATGTTTTGCGATCCATTCCAATCACCAACCTTTTGAAATGTCTTTCTCCCTT
>NW_011415469.1:0-547 GCF_000754665.1 Bison bison bison | reverse complement strand
ACAACAGTGCAAATCACCTATATACTCGAATTTAAAATAAACATAACAGGAAAGAAAGAAAGCCAAAAGAACTGCTGACTCTGTTCCCCTCGGGCCTTGGGACCTGGGCTGGCGTCACACTCCTGGGGCCTGAGCAGGCTGGGTCCCCAGGCGGGGCTGTCCTGGGGCTGAGGGCGCTGGGGAGGATATGCCAGCCAATAAGCCCCCCACCCCGGTGGACATGGACTTCCTGTCCCCCTCTGCATGAGTCCAGTCTCCAGATCCTGTGGGACCCTCCTGCAGCAAAACTAAATCTAGTGCCCCCAAAGGATGGTGGGGTCTCTGGGCTGGAAGAGCTTTGCAAAGTGCTCTGGGCTCCGTGTCTCCTGGTGGCAGGGTTCCCAGCTCCAGCCTCCTTCCTTAGGGTCACCCCACTGAGAGGACAGGTCCCTCTGCAGAGTGGTGTTGCAATCATTGGGATCGCCTGGGGGATGAAGGCTAAGGGGGAAGAAATAAGGAGACACAAGCCTTAGGGCTTCCCAGGTGGCGCTAGTGGTAAAGAATCCAT
>NW_011415468.1:0-553 GCF_000754665.1 Bison bison bison | reverse complement strand
AAAAGAAATGCAGAAAAGCAAAATGGCTATCTGAGAAGGCCTTACAAATAGCTGTGAAAAGAAGAGAAGCAAAAAGCAGAGGAGAAAAGGAAAGATGTAAGCATCTGAATGCAGAGTTCCAAAGAATAGCAAGGAGAGATAAGAAAGCCTTACTCAGTGATCAATGCAAAGAAATAGAGGAAAATAGCAGAATGGAAAAGACTAGAGATCTCTTCAAGAAAATTAGAGATACCAAGGGAACATTTCATGCAAAGATGGGCTCAATAAAGGACAGAAGCAGAAGATATGAAGGAGAGGTGGCAAGAATACACAGGAGAACTGTATAAAAAAGAACTTTATGACCAAGATAATCACAATGGTGTGATTACTCACCCGGAGCCAGACATTCTGGAATGCGAAGTCAAGTGGGCCTTAGAAAGCATCACTACGAACAAAGCTAGTGGAGGTAATGGAATTCTAGTTGAGCTATTGCAAATCCTGAAAGATGATGCTGTGAAAGTGCTGCACTCAATATGCTAGCAAATTTGGAAAACTCAGCAGTGGCCACAGGACT
>NW_011415467.1:0-514 GCF_000754665.1 Bison bison bison | reverse complement strand
AATGTCGTCGTGAGACCGGCCTCATCCTGAGGTGCGACCGGAAGGTCGGGAACCCCTTCCAGACAAAGCAGGGGAGTCCACCTCCTGTCGAGATTAAGAGGGTGGAAGGGGCTCAGAGGAAGTGGTGCCGGAAAACCTCGGTGCTCCTCTCGAGGGAGACCCGGATGTCGGGGAACTTTGTGGGTCGCCTCAAGGGTGCCAAGTACCGTTTGGACCTCCAATTCCTAACGTGGGACTTCTCCTGAGACGCTGTAGCGGGAAAGGGCTTCATCTTGCGATGACGGGGAAACCACGTGGTTTCTCTCGAGTTGCGGCGGGATTCTCGAGATACGAACGGGAATTCAGGATGCCTCTTGTGTTGGCCCAGGGAAGTCCAATCTTCCATTCGAGTTGCGAAGGAAAGCTGGGGATTGCTCTCGAGTGACTGCAGGGCCAATAGACCTCATCTAGGCTTGTGTCCAGAAGCCAATGTTCCTCTCCAGGGGCGACAGGGATTTCGGGGTTGCATTCCAGA
>NW_011415465.1:0-536 GCF_000754665.1 Bison bison bison | reverse complement strand
AGTTCCATGCCTCAAGCAAAGACGAGGCCTGACTCTCCTGTCCCCAGTCTGCAGGGACCCTGCGATCGGAGTCTGAAACTCAGAGGAACCCCGAGGTTCCTGCCTCAACTGGAGATGAGGCCCTCTTCCAATGCACCAAACCCCGTGGAGTCCCGAGAGGCCCCCCCCAAACTCCAGGTTCCCTAGACTTCTCAGAGCCACCATGAGAAGCCCCCTGAGGTCACCTGCACAAGTCGAGGGAAGCCAGGGTTTCCTGCCTCAACCCGAGAAAGACCTCGAGAGACCTTCTTCAACACGTCTCGAGGCCAGATTCCCCTACCATGACTCGAGAGCAATGACGCGCTCCCCCTCGCCACTCGCATGGAGACCGACTTCCCTGGCGCCCCAAGAGAGGCTCACTGACATCACCGTCGTACCACGTGAGAAAACGCACCCTGGGGCCGCCGCTCGAGAACCACCCCGAAACTCCCCCGTCATCGCGGAGATGAGGGCCTTCGTCGCCTGCATGGCCTAGAGGCCAACCTCGCGACCTCTCT
>NW_011415464.1:0-517 GCF_000754665.1 Bison bison bison | reverse complement strand
GCGCGTCATTGCTCTCGAGTCATGTAGGGGAACCTGGCCTCGAGACGTGTTGAGAAGGTCTCTCGAGGTCATTCTCGGGTTGAGGCAGGAAACCCTGGCTTCCCTCGACTTGTGCAGGTGACCTCAGGGGGCTTCTCATGGTGGCTCTGAGAAGTCAGGGAAACTGGGAAGTGGGGGGGGGGCGTCTCGGGACTCCACGGTGTTTGGTGCATTGGAAGAGGGCCTCATCTCCAGTTGAGGCAGGAACCTCAGGGTTCCTCTGATTTCAGACTCCGATCGCAGGGTCCCTGCAGACTGGGGACAGGAGAGTCAGGCCTCGTCTTGGGTTGAGGCATGGAACTCCGCTTGCCTCTCGAGGTGTCCCCGGGGAGAGAGGCCACTTGTCGAGCGGTATTTGGAACCTGGGAGTCTTTTCCGGACGATGCACGGGCGAGTCACTGCCCCTTCGTGTTGACTTCATTCACAGGGTGGAGTTCGGAGAGGTGTCCGGGCATCGGGTTCTTACCAAGAGGGGACC
>NW_011415463.1:0-896 GCF_000754665.1 Bison bison bison | reverse complement strand
TGAAGCCCTTTCCCGCTACAGCGTCTCAGGAGAAGTCCCACGTTAGGAATTGGAGGTCGAAAGGGCACTTGGCACCCTTGATGCGACCCACAAAGTTCCCCGAAATCCCGGTCTTCCTCCAGAGGAACACTGAGGTTTTCCGGCACCCCCTCCTCTGAGCCCTTTCTCCCCTCCTGATCTGGACAGGAGGGTCGACTCCCCTGCTTTGTCTGGAAGGGGTTCCCGACCTTCCGGTCGCACCTCAGGATGAGGCCGGTCTCACGAAGACATTCCAGACGTGGCCTCGTGGGTGGTTCCACATTCCGTAGGACCCCGATTTCCCGGTCCCCTCTTGAGAAGAACCCGATGCCCGGACACCTCTCCGAACTCCACCCTGTGAATGAAGTCCACACGAAGGGGCAGTTTTTCCGTGCACCGTTCGGAAAAAAAACCCAGGTTCCAAATACAGCTCGACAAGAGGCCTCTCTCCCTGGGGACATCTCGAGAGGCAAGCGGAGTTCCATGCCTCAACCCAAGACGAGGCCTGACTCTCCTGTCCCCAGTCTGCAGGGACCCTTCGATCGGAGTCTGAAATCAGAGGTACCCTGCGGTTCCTGCCTCAACTGGAGATGAGGCCCTCTTCCAATGCACCAAACCCAGTGGGGTCCCGAGAGGCCCCTCCCACCTCCAGTTTCCCTGGCTTCTCAGAGCCACCATGAGAAGCTCCCTGAGGTCACCTGCACAAGTCGAGGGAACCCAGGGTTTCCTGCCTCAACCCGAGAAAGACCTCGAGAGACCTTCTTCAACGCGTCTCGAGGGCAGATTCCCCTACCATGGCTCGGGACCAGTGACGCGCTCCCCCTCGCCACTCGCATGGAGACCCGGCTTCCCTGGCGCCCCACGAGAGGCTCACTGAC
>NW_011415462.1:0-618 GCF_000754665.1 Bison bison bison | reverse complement strand
CCTGTCGAGATCAGGAGGGTAGAAGGGGCTCAGAGGAAGTTGTGCCGGAAAACCTCGGTGCTCCTCTCGGGGGAGACCGGGATGTCGGGGACTTGTGGTCGCCTCAAGGCGCCAAGGTACCGTTTGGACCTCCAATTCCTAACGTGTTACTTCTCCTGAGACGACTACGTAGCGGGAAAGGGCTTCATCTTGCGATGACGGGGAACACGTGGTTTTCTCGAGTTGGCGGCGGGATTCTCGAGTTACGACCGGGAATTCAGGATGCCTCTTGTGTTGGCCCAGGGAAGTCCAATCTTCCATTCGAGTTGCGAAGGAAAGCTGGGGATTGCTCTCGAGTGACTGCAGGGCCAATAGACCTCATCTAGGCTTGTGTCCAGAAGCCAATGTTCCTCTCCAGGGGGCGACAGGGGATCTCGGGGGTTGCCATTCCCAGACGCACACGGGGAGACAGGCATTCATCTCGAGTGGAAGCAAAGAACCCCGCTCTGCTCTCGAGTCGCGACGGGTATCTCTTGGAGCTCACTGGGTGGACTAAAGGGAGTCAAGCCTCCTGAGGCGTTTGGAGAGAGGTCGGGAAATTGGTCTCTAGGCCATGCAGGAGACGAAGGCCCTCATCTC
>NW_011415461.1:0-616 GCF_000754665.1 Bison bison bison | reverse complement strand
GTTTCTGTGACAGGCACACAGTTGCCCAGCAAGTGGATGGCTAGATGGATAGAGACTGACAGATTGACTGATAGATAATCCTGCCCTACAGACAGTAGTCTGTGGCATATAAAGGGAACTCCACTTATCTTGATGATGGGGACAGAGCTGAGTAGGGGAGGTGACAGACCATGGGCTGATTTTAAGCATGTATTTTCTTCAAGACTTTTTTTCAGCACCAGTTCATTTCCTCTGTCCCTCTGGGTCCCCAACAGAATTCCCAAAGGCCAAGCTAAGTGATTAAAACACAAACCCCACTTTCCTCCAAAGCTGCTAGGTCGTGGATCTTTCTCTGACTGTGACCAGGCCTTAGAATGTAAAAAGGAACTTAATTCAATAAAACTTGTATTTAGAAGAAACAGTACAAAATGTGCACAGGCAAAAGGCTGTGGAAGGGCATGATATGTTCTTGGAAGAGATATCTGGGCTTGGCTGACGCAAAGGATGATGACAAGATTTAAAGCAATGGAGATATGTGGGCACCAAAAGCAAAATGCTCTATACTCCCAAACATTGCCAGTAAGAACACAGATCAGAGTACTTTCTCTGGTGGACCATTAAACAACACTCACTAGTC
>NW_011415460.1:0-512 GCF_000754665.1 Bison bison bison | reverse complement strand
TAAGAAATTACGGGAAGAAGTGCTCCATCTTGTTTATTGCATTGTGTTTAGGGGAACTAATTTGGAATTAGTGGAGCCCATTTCTCAGTATATTATTTCCAAACTAGGCAACTATAATTACAGTCTGATAAGATGGAACTCAAATAACTTCTGAAATGTTAATATATTTTGAAAGAGGAAATAATCTTGCAAGAGAAATATAGACAAACAGGAAAAGCATAGTTGTCAATATATTAACCTAGAGATGCTTCAAATATTGTTTAAGAAATATGAAAGTTTCATGGAGTATTTCACATGAAGGAATTATTTCCTCTTAAAAGTCAAAAGGGCTTCCCTGGTGGCTCAGAGGTTAAAGCATCTGCCTGCAATGCAGAAGACCTGGGTTTGATCCCTGAGTCAGAAAGATCCCCTGGAGAAGGAAATGGCAACCCACTCCAGTATTCTTGCCCGGAGAATCCCATGGATGGAGGAGCCTGGTGGTCTACAGTCCACGGGGTCGCAAAGAATCAGAT
>NW_011415459.1:0-637 GCF_000754665.1 Bison bison bison | reverse complement strand
GCCCCACGAGAGGCTCACTGACCTCGCCGTCGTACCTACGGGAGAAACCGCACACTGTGGCCGCCGCTCGAGAACAACCCTGAGATCCCCCATCATCGCGAGTTGAGGGCCTTCGTCTCCTGTATGGCTAGAGACCAACCTCTCGACCTCTCTCCAACGCCTCAGGAGGCTTGACTCCCTTTAGTCCACCCAGTGAGCTCCAAGAGATACCCGTCGCGACTCGAGAGCAGAGCGGGGTTCTTTGCTTCCACTCGACATGAATGCCTGTCTCCCCGGGTGTGTCTGGAATGCAACCCTGAAATCCCTGTCGCCCCTGGAGAGGAACACTGGCTTCTGGATACAAGCCTAATGAGGTCTATTGGCCCTGCAGTCACTCGAGAGCAATCCCCAGCTTTCCTTCGCAACTCGAATGGAAGATTGGACGTCCCTGGTCCAACACAAGAGGCATCCTGAATTCCCCGTCGTAATTCGAGAATCCTGCTACACCTCGAGAAAAACCACGTGGTTCCCCCGTCATCGCAAGATGTAGCACTGTGCCGCTACAGCGTCTCAGGAGAAGTCCCACTTTAGGAATTGGAGTTCGAAACGGTACTTGTCACCCTTGATGCGACCCACAAAGTGCCCCGACATCCCGGTC
>NW_011415458.1:0-753 GCF_000754665.1 Bison bison bison | reverse complement strand
AATGAATTAATTTATTTGATGGCACCAATTGTTAGTTGTGGCATGTGGGGCCTTTGGACTTCCTGGCAGCACGTGGGATCTAGTTCCCTGACCAGGGACCGAAGCCCAGCCCCCTGCACTGGGAGTGGAGAGTTTTAGCCACTGGATCATCGGGAAAGTCCCCTCAACATATGGATTTTGTAGGACACAATGAAGCCCCAAAACAGGGTTGATGGTAGGGTGATGTGCCTGGCTACACATTGTGGTGTAGCTTCACGTTGCACCCTACCTGCTCCTTAGAATATCTGAGACCCTTAGTAACGTTGACTCCCTGGTCCCATTCCTGGAGATACTTATTCTGTGGGTATGGAGTAAGATCAGCAAAATCAACCTAGAATTTTTCAAAATCAGTACTTTTCAAAACTCTCTAGTACTCACTGTTTAATATGGACACCTTAAGCAGCCTGGGCAAAACCTGGAGTTTGTGAGAAACTCAAGACTCTTAGGCCCCACTCACAACTGTTGGACGAGAATATGTTTTTGCACAAGACATGTAGGGAATTTCCTGAGATTCACTGAGGGTTATGAAGCACAGCCAAGGAGATTTGCAAGTGTGGCCCAAACTGAGAAGTTTGGATCCAGATCTCTGAGTTTTGCTTATACCCTAACTTCCTTTAGTACGAAGGACATCCAGAAGCCCCAAGACAGGGTGTGGAGGTCCTAGAATCTCTGAAGAGTGGTGGGGAGGATGAAGCTCCCAGCTCAAGCTACAAC
>NW_011415457.1:0-831 GCF_000754665.1 Bison bison bison | reverse complement strand
AGGTCTATTGGCCCTGCAGTCACTCGAGAGCAATCCCCAGCTTTCCTTCGCAACTCGAATGGAAGATTGGACTTCCCTGGGCCAACACAAGAGGCATCCTGAATTCCCGGTCGTATCTCGAGAATCCCGCCGCAACTCGAGAAAAACCACGTGGTTCCCCCGTCATCGCAAGATGAAGCCTTTCCCGCTACAGCGTCTCAGGAGAAGTCCCACGTTAGGAATTGGAGGTCGAAACGGTACTTGGCACCCTTGAGGCGACCCACAAAGTTCCCCGACCATCCGGGTCTCCCTCGAGAGGAGCACTGAGGTTTTCCGGCACCACTTCCTCTGAGCCCCTTCCACCCTCTTGATCTCGACAGGAGGGTGGAATCCCCTGCTTTGTCTGGAAGGGGTTCCCGACCTTCCGGTCGCACCTCAGGATGAGGCCGGTCTCACGACGACATTCCATACGTGGCCTCCTGGGTGGTTCCATATTCCGAAGGACCCCGATTTCCCGGTCCCCTCTTGATAAGAACCCGATGCTCGGACACCTCTTTGAACTCCACCCTGTGAATGAAGTCAACACGAAGGGGCAGTGACTCGCCCGTGCATCGTCAAGGAAAAAACCCCAGGTTCCAAATACAGCTCGACAAGTGGCCTCTCTCCCCGGGGACACCTCAAGAGGCAAGTGGAGTTCCATGCCCCAACCCAAGACGAGGCCTGTCTCTCCTGTCCCAAGTCTGCAGGGACCCTGCGATCGGAGTCTGAAATCAGAGGAACCCTGAGGTTCCTGCCTCAACTGGAGATGAGGCCCTCTTCCAATGCACCAAACCCAGTGGAGTCCCGAGACGG
>NW_011415456.1:0-560 GCF_000754665.1 Bison bison bison | reverse complement strand
AAGCATGTATAATATCATGTATGAACGAGTCACCAGTTCAGGTTCGATGCACGATACTAGATTTTGGGGGCTGGTGTGCTGGGACGACCCAGAGGGATGGTATGGGGAGGGAGGAGGGAGGAGGTTTCAGGATGGGGAACACATGTATACTTGTGGCGGATTCATGTTGATGTATGGCAAAACCAGGACAATATTGTAAAGTTAAAAAATACAAATAAAAATAATAAAATAAAATACACACAAAACAATAAAAAAAAGTAATTTTAAACAGTGAGGCTAGAAAAGACAGAATCTAAGGATAATAATCAAGTGATAGAGAATAATAATGATTTAGCCATTAGTCAAATTCAAGGGTCTTTAGTTCCTCCTCAAGGGCCATCAATAACATCCTGAGCATTATCCTATGAACAGTTTTAGAGATGCCAAAGCCCCAGCCAGGCTGAAAGTTAAGTACAGAGACCACAGAGTAGTTGAAACCAGACAGTTAAAAGATTTTATTGCAGAGGCCAGTAGACCAATTTTGCTTGGGTAACAGTACTGAATATGAAAAATGTGTGTAT
>NW_011415455.1:0-538 GCF_000754665.1 Bison bison bison | reverse complement strand
CTTTGGAAAGAATGATGCTGAAGCTGAAACTCTGGTACTTTGGCCACCTCATGTGAAGAGTTGACTCATTGGAAAAGACTCTGATGCTTGGAGGGATTGGGGGCAGGAGGAGAAGGGGACAACAGAGGATGAGATGGCTGGATCGCATCACCGACTTGATGGATGTGAGTTTGAGTGAACTCTGGGAGTTGGTGATGCACAGGGAGGCCTGGCGTGCTGCAATTCATGGGGTCGCAAAGAGTTGGACACGACTGAGCGACTGAACTGAACTAAACTGTACAGTGTTACAAATCTCCATACATAGTTCGTTAGGCACTCTGTCTACCAGATCTAATCCCTTGAATCTATTCATCACCCCTACTCTGTAATCATAAAGAATTTGATTTAGGTCATACCTGAATGGCCTGGTGGTTTCCCCTACTTTCTTCAGTTTAAGCCTGAATTTTGCAATAAGATGCTCATGATCTGAGCCACCCAGCTAAGCTGTGCTGATCTTCTGACCCAAAGAAACTATGAGATAGTAAATGCTTGTAATGTT
>NW_011415454.1:0-519 GCF_000754665.1 Bison bison bison | reverse complement strand
CCATAGCTCTTCAGGCAGTCTGTCTATCAGATCTAATCCCATGAATCTATTTCTCTATTCAACAGTATAATAATAAGGGATTTGATTTAGATCATACCTGAATGGTCTATTGGTTTTCCTTACTTTTTTCAATTTAAATCTGAATTTGGCAATAAGGAGTTCATGATTTGAGCAACAGTCACCTCCTGGTCTTGTTTTTGGTGACTGTAGAAACCTTCTCCATCTTTGGCTGCAAAGAATATAATCAATCTGATTTCAGTATTGAATATTTGGTGATGTCCATGTGTAGAGTCTTCCCTTGTGTTGTTGGAAGAGGGTGTTTTTCTATGACCAGTGCATTCTCTTGGCAAAACTCTATTAGCCTTTGCCTTGCTTCATTCTGTACTCCAAGGACAAATTTGCCTGTTACTCCAGGTATCTCTTGACTTCCTACTTTTGCATTCCAGTCCTCTACAATGAAAAGGACATCTTTTTGGGGTGTTAGTTCTAGAAGGTCTTGTAGGTCTTCATAGAACCATT
>NW_011415453.1:0-502 GCF_000754665.1 Bison bison bison | reverse complement strand
ACACTGTAAACGGGTTTTCCTTGTCTTCTCGTGTATGTAGTGAAGAGCAAGAGGGAGTCAAAGCTGGGTAACTGGGATCCAAACTCACGTTCTTGACACTACACCATCCATTTTCCAATACAGATATTTAATCAAAATTTAAAAATCTAGGGAAAAAGCAGAATTAGAAAATAGTCTTGTCTTTGCAATGTGTTTAAATGTTGGTCTTACTGGCACAGGATCAAGTCTTCTATTTGATATTTAGGGCAAAAGTTCAATGGTCAATGAAATAAAACACTTTGTCACTGTTATTCCATTTAGTTCTTTCAAAAATTAAAACAACTAGTAATGGCATTTTGGTAAAAATTAAGCTTTAGAGTTAACTACTATATAACTAAGGAAAGCTCCCTTGATCTTTCTGAGAAAAAAGTTTTCTCTCTTTCGCTTCACTCCAAGGGAAAGATGATAAAAATGCTTCTTTCTCAATGGATACCTAAAACACAATCATGATCCTGGTCACACG
>NW_011415452.1:0-693 GCF_000754665.1 Bison bison bison | reverse complement strand
AAATCTGGTCAACCACTTGTAAAAGAATGAAACTAGGCCACTTTCTAACACCATACACAACAAATAAACTCAAAATGGATTTAGGATCTAAACGTAAGACCAGAAACTATAAAACTCCTAGAGGAGAACATAGGCAAAACACTCTCTGACATACAGCACAGCAGGATCCTCTATGACCCACCTCCCAGAATATTGGAAATAAAATCAAAAATAAACAAATGGGACCTAATTAACCTTAAAAGCTTCTGCACATCAAAGGAAACTATTAGCAAGGTGAAAAGACAGCCTTCAGAATGGGAGAAAATAATAGCAAATGAAGCAACTGACAAACAACTAAATCTCAAAAACATACAAGCAACTCCTACAGCTCAACTCCAGAAAAATAAATGACCCAATCAAAAAAATGGGCCAAAGAACTAAATAGACATTTCTCCAAAGAAGACATACAGATGGCTAACAAATACATGAAAAGATGCTCAACATCACTCATTATCAGAGAAATGCAAATCAAAACCACTATGAGGTACCATTTCACGCCAGTCAGAATGGCTGCGATCCAAAAGTCTACAAGTAATAAATGCTGGAGAGGGTGTGGAGAAAAGGGAACTCTCTTACACTGTTGGTGGGAATGCGAACTAGTATAGCCACTCTGGAGAACAGTGTGGAGATTCCTAAAAAACTGGAAATAGAACT
>NW_011415451.1:0-601 GCF_000754665.1 Bison bison bison | reverse complement strand
GGCCCTGCAGTCACTCGAGAGCAATCCCCAGCTTTCCTTCGCAACTCGAATGGAAGATTGGACTCCCTGGGCCAACACAGAGCATCCCGAATTCCCGTCGTAACTCGAGAATCCCGCCGCAACTCGGAAAAACCACGTGGTTCCCCGCCATCGCAAGATGAAGCCCTTTCGCGCTACAGCGTCTCAGGAGAAGTCCCACGTTACGGAATTCGGAGGTCGAAACGGTACCTTGGCACCCTTGATGCGCCCCCACAAAGTTCCCCGGCATCCCGGTCTCCCTGGAGAGGAACACTGAGGTTTTCCGGCACCACTTCCTCTGAGCCCCTTCTACCCTCCTGATCTCCACAGGAGGGTCGCCTCCCCTGCTTTGTCTGGAAGGGGTTCCCGACCTTCCGGTCGCACCTCAGGATGAGGCCGGTCTCACGACGACATTCCAGACGTGGCCTCGTGGGTGCTTCCACATTGCGAAGCACCCCGATTTCCCGGTCCCCTCTTGGTAAGAACCCGATGCCCGGACACCTCTCCGAACTCCACCCTGTGAATGAAGTCAACACGAAGGGGCAGTGACTCGCCCGTGCATCGTCCGGAAAAGACCCCCAGG
>NW_011415450.1:0-570 GCF_000754665.1 Bison bison bison | reverse complement strand
GGGAAGAAAAGTTAATGACCAACCTAGATAGCATATTCAAAAGCAGAGACATTACTTTGCCAACAAAGGTTCGTCTACCTGTGGCGGATTCATTTTGATATTTGGCAAAACTAACACAATTATGTAAAGTTTAAAAATAAAATACAATTAAAAACAATAAAATAAAATCAAAATCAAAAAAAAAAAAAAGGTTTGTCTAGTCAAGGCTATGGTTTTTCCCGTGGTCTTGTATGGATATGAGAGTTGGACTGTGAAGAAGGTTGAGCGCCGAAGAATTGATGCTTTTGAACTGTGATGTTGGAGAAGACTTTTGAGAGTCCCTTGAACTGCAAGGAGATCCAACCAGTCCATTCTGAAAGAGATCAGCCCTGGGATTTCTTTGGAAGGAATGATGCTAAAGCTGAAACTCCAGTATTTGGGCCACCTCATGCGAAGAGTCGACTCATTGGAAAAGACTCTGATGCTGGGAGGGATTGGGGGCAGGAGGAGAAGGGGACGACAGAGGATGAGATGGCTGGATGGCATCACTGACTCAATGGACGTGAGTCTGAGTGAACTCTGGGAGTTGGT
>NW_011415449.1:0-558 GCF_000754665.1 Bison bison bison | reverse complement strand
GCATCAATTCTTCGGCGCTCAGCCTTCTTCACAGTCCAACTCTCACATCGATACATGACCACTGGAAAAACCATAGCCTTGACTAGACGGACCTTTGTTGGCAAAGTAATGTCTCTGCTTTTCTTTTCTTTTTTTTCTTCTTTTAAATTTTATTTAATTTTTAAACTTTACATAATTGTATTAGTTTTGCCAAATATCAAAATGAATCCACCACAGGTATACATGTGTTCCCCATCCTGAACCCTCCTCCCTCCTCCCTCCCCATACGATCCCTCTGGGTCGTCCCAGTGCACTAGCCCCAAGCATCCAGTATCGTGCATCGAACCTGGACTGGCATCTCGTTTCATACATGATATTTTACATGTTTCAATGCCATTCTCCCAAATCATCCCACCCTCTCCCTCTCCCAGAGTCCATAAGACTGTTCTATACATCAGTGTCTCTTTTGCTGTCTCGTATACAGGGTTATGTACCATCTTTCTAAATTCCATATATATGTGTTAGTATACTATATTGGTGTTTTTCCTTCTGGCTTACTTCACTCTGTATAATAGGCTC
>NW_011415448.1:0-536 GCF_000754665.1 Bison bison bison | reverse complement strand
AAATAATTTAATAAGCAGTCATTATTCCAGCATAATATGTTTAACATAAATTCTCTGGTTTAATAGCTTGACCATTTCAGTAAAAATGATGGGTATATGTTATGGACAACAGTACTAAATTATAAGCTTCAGAATTGCTCAGAGATTAGATATTAATTGTTCCCACCACAAAAAAGAAAAATGATTGTGCAACATGATAGAGGTGTTGGCTAAATACAGTAATAATCCCCTGCAGTGTATAAATGTCAGTCAACACATTGTACATCTTAAACTTGCACAGTGTTATGTGTTAGTTATATCAGTAAAAATAAACTTTGAAAGATGAGTGTGTATTTACATGAACATACCTCCTATTCCCTTAATGATTTGAGGTTACAAGGGATGAAAAATATTTTCCCCAACCACGGTTAGTGACCTTTTATACAAAGAGCAACCCATAATCTACCATAACATATCCATTTGTACAGGATTTGTCTTTTTTAATTTGTTCATTTCTCTCTGGCTTGTGGACAAAGCGAGAACATCTCCATTATTTC
>NW_011415447.1:0-830 GCF_000754665.1 Bison bison bison | reverse complement strand
ATGGGAGTTTCCAGGCGAGAGGACTGGAGTGGGTTGCCGTGGCCTTCTCCGGTGATCCGGGGAGCGATCCGTGCTTTCCCAATAGACGCCGTTTGAATCCACGCGACTGCGTACGTCTTAGGGAATACGGCGACGACGGCGACGACCCAAACGCTCCCGTGAGCACCGTGGAACCGGAGGGTGTGTCCTCGGGATGATTCCCCGGTGCCAGCTTTCCACGGCTCGTACGCGTCCACGAGCCCCCTGCGGTCGGCATGTCATTCGATAGACACGGAACCACGGTTGTCACGGACCGGGGTTGCCTAGGTGCCAGTCGATCCCCAGATGAGTGGAGGGAGGGATGACAGAGTCCTTAGGGAACAGAGCGGAGACCCAGAGAATGATTCCACGAGACGAGGGCGGTGAGACGAGACGAGAAGAACGACGGGAAGTGGTGCCCGGGGAGCCAGACAGGGTCGCACAGGAAAGAAAACGTGTCAGACGAGACGAGAGGGGAGAAGGATTCCAAGTCAGTGGAGCAGCACGGGGGAGACAGGCCCAGAAGATGCGAGCGGATGCTGGGGGCACGGCACACCTGGACCCGTGAGCGCGCAGGGAGCCGAGAGGGATGGCCGACCATCGCCTGCAGGTCCGCGTGGGCCGATCTCCAGGGCCCGGACTGTGAGGGACTTCGTGAGAACGGTCACGCTCACGGTGCCCACGGGTCACGTCTCCACGGTGCTCTCAGCACTGTACGGAGAGCTCCCCGCGCTGCCCATGGCACAGTGAGCTAGGGTGTCTTGATGTGTATCGACAGAAGATTCAGGGAGCTTCCCGAGTGACGGGACTAG
>NW_011415446.1:0-638 GCF_000754665.1 Bison bison bison | reverse complement strand
CTCGAGTGGAAGCAAGAATCCCGCTCTGCTCTCGAGTCGCGACGGGCATCTCTTGGAGCTCACTGGGTGGACTCAAGGGAGTCAAGCCTCCTGAGGCGTTTGGAGAGAGGTCGCGAAATTGGCCTCTAGGCCATGCAGGAGACGAAGGCCCTCATCTCCGCGATGACGGGGGAGTCTCGGGCTGGTTCTCGAGCGGCGGCCCCAGGGTGCGGTTTCTCACGAGGTACGACGGCGAGGTCAGTGAGCCTCTCGTGGGGCGCCAGGGAAGTCGGGTCTCCATGCGAGTGGCGAGGGGGAGCGCGTTATTGCTCTCGAGTCATGGGAGGGGAATCTGGCCTCGAGACGTGTTGAAGAAGGTCTCTCGAGGTCTTTCTCGGGTTGAGGCAGGAAACCTGGCTTTCCTCGACTTGTGCACGTGACTTCAGGGGGCTTCTCATGGTGGCAATGAGAAGTCAGGGAAACTGGAGGTGGGAGGGGCCTCTCGGGACTCCACGGGGTTTGGTGCATTGGAAGAGGGCCTCATCTCCAGCTGAGGCAGGAACCTCAGGGTTCCTCTGATTTCAGACTCCGATCACAGGGTCCCTGCAGACTGGGGACAGGAGAGTCAGGCCTCGTCTTGGGTTGAGGCATGGAACTCC
>NW_011415445.1:0-538 GCF_000754665.1 Bison bison bison | reverse complement strand
GTCTTCTTATCTTGTTTGGAGGGGACTCAGTGGGGGTGAAATGGGGGCAAAGCTATGGGGGGTAATGGCAGCAGGTTTCTAGATGCTCCAGGGGCTGGAAAAAAAAAACCAACCTGAAACTGGGTCGTTTTACTCAGCAAGTTGCACTCCTGTGGCAGCAGGGTTTTTTTTTAAGATTTTTGTTTGTTTGTTTGTTTAATGTGGGCCATTTTTAAAGTCTTCATTGACTTTGTTGCAATATTGCTTCATTTTATGTTTTGTTTTTTTGGTCATGAGGCATGTGGGATCTTGGCTCCCTGACCAGGGTTCAAACCCACATCCCCTACATTGGAAGCCTGAAGTCTTAACCACTGGACCACCAGGGAAGTCCCAGCAGCAAGTTTTTGATGCTAGTAACTATTAGACCTCTGAAATCTTTAAATTTTAGGGAAGATTGAAACAGTCAACAAGTTTGGGATCCACAATAAATTTGGGGAGACTAATTTTCTCTTCTTTCAGTTCAGTTCAGTCACTCAGTCGTGTCTGACTCTTTCGATGC
>NW_011415444.1:0-565 GCF_000754665.1 Bison bison bison | reverse complement strand
AAGGAAAGATATAAACATCTGAATGCAGAGATCCAAAGAATAGCAAGAAGAGATAAGAAAGCCTTCTTCAGCGATCAATGCAAAGAAATAGAGGAAAACAACAGAATGGGAAAGACTAGGGATCTCTTCAAGAAAATCAGAGATACCAAAGGAACATTCATACAAAGATGGGCTCGATAAAGGACAGAAATGGTATGGACCTAACAGAAGCAGAAAATATTAAGAAGAGATGGCAAGAATACACAGAAGAACTGTACAAAAAAGATCTTCATGGCCCAGATAATCACGATGGTGTGATCACTGACCTAGAGCCAGACATCCTGGAATGTGAAGTCTAGTGGGCCTTAGAAAGCATCACTACGAACAAAGCTAGTGGAAGTGATGGAATTCCAGTTGAGCTATTCCAAATCCTGAAAGCTGATGGTGTGCAAGTGCTGCAGTCAATATGCCAGCAAATTTGGAAAACTCAGCAATGGCCACAGGACTGGAAAAGGTCAGTTTTCATTTCAATCCCAAAAAAAGGCAATGCCAAAGAATGCTCAAACTACCGCACAATAGCACTCAT
>NW_011415443.1:0-687 GCF_000754665.1 Bison bison bison | reverse complement strand
CCAGAAGACTTCAGTCTGTTAAATTCAGTATTTGGGAAGGAAACCCCTCCCTCTTGCAAGATTTGAGAGCTTTCAGTTCACTCCATTAATTTTGTGACTCCCTTGAGCCCAGCTCTGTCTGCGCTGGGCTTAGCCCCCTTTGGCACTTTTAGGTGAGGAGAGCGGGTCCTGACTACCCCTCAGGGTGTTGGGTCTGAGGGTTGGCTGAATTTCATGTCTCTGCCTAGCTGGGTGTGAGTCAAGCATGGACATCGTGGGGATGGGGAAGGCCCTTCCTTGGTCTGTGCCACACGTCCCCAGGGCTGGTGGACTCTCCCAGCCTGGGTGTAGGATCTTCATCAGGGCCTGGGGCCCCAGCCTCCCCCACTCTCTCTGGGGCATGTGTGATACGTTGGGCTGCTGAAATCAGAAAGTGAGATGGGTTCTGCACAGCCTCTTCCTGAAGGTGGTGTGAGTTTGTGCTCTGGCTGGTGAGATAAAAGAGTTCAAGAGCCTGCTCCATGGCATTGCTGTTCTGTGCTGTGGGGGATACATTAGAAATCAGTGAAGAACTGCTCCCAGCCCTGCGGTTAACTTAGGATCTTACTTGGGCTAGGGGAGAGGGGGAGGAGAGCAAACACCGATGAAATAGTAGAAAGCAATGTGAGAGTGTATAATCATCACCAAATTGCAGGTTTCACACCAAAT
>NW_011415442.1:0-525 GCF_000754665.1 Bison bison bison | reverse complement strand
AACGACATGGTGAGACCAAGTTTCGGTGAACAAGGCCCGCACTTATTTTCAAAGTAGTTTTTAACCTTAAGTTATGCATAGAGGATAATGGGGAAGGGTTAAAGTCTTGCAGCAAACCAGGCTTTCTTCCTGCAAACTTACCATATGCAAAAGCTTAGGTGATTTGCATCATCTTCTGGCCCGGAGGCCTGTTAACATTTTAAGACCTTTTCTTCAGAAAACTTATTTTTCTCTAAAGGTGGTTGTTCAGGAGCCACCCTCCAAAAAAAGCATTAGATAAAGTTGCATTCCTACAGAGCAAAGGTGTGGTGGGCTATAACAAGAAAAAGAATTAACTCAAGGGTCCCAGGTTACAAACATTAAAGCTACTACTTACACCAATTATATTAATCAATACACTGCCAGGGACACAGCAGGTAAGGGATATGGAAACTTAGCAGCAAACAATGGCCCAACAAGTGAAAAACCATTCACCAATACAATTTCTAATCAATCTTTTAATTACTCAAAAGAATCTGTGTTTAG
>NW_011415441.1:0-568 GCF_000754665.1 Bison bison bison | reverse complement strand
AGGGTTCATAAGCAAACCTGTGAAAGTATTGAAAATACTGTTCATATATAACAATAATAATAAACATAAGAAAATCAGGAAGAAAAATAATAGAACACATATTTAAAAACATCTATGGCTTTTAACATATTTTGAATTTGTAAAAAGTAGTACTAAACAACATATTTCCTTGGTCTATTCTAGCTCACTAGAAAACTTGAGAATATTCTTTTCCCATAGTGACGGTCACATATTTGTTTGCTTTGATGCTCTACTACCCATATGCACAGGTACACAAATCTGTTTGGTCCTTAAGCCTATTTTTAAATTGTTTTTGTTTTCCTAGTCAACATTGTGATTTCTTTATGTTAGACCCTAAAGTCTCACAAATGTGAAAGTGATGTCAATTTGACTTTGGGAGTGTTAATTAAGAAACCATTAGACTGGGCTAGTTCTAAAGTCATATAAGCCTGCCTACACACCCAAACCTAAGCCTGAAATGCCTCAAGGTCAACAAATCAAAACCTGAGGACAGCTAATCACAGACCTCCAACTAGGTCTTCCCAAATAAGGCAACCACTTACATGAT
>NW_011415440.1:0-716 GCF_000754665.1 Bison bison bison | reverse complement strand
AGTGGCAGGGGGAGCGCGTCATTGCTCTCGAGTCATGGCAGGGGAATCTGGCCTCGAGACGTGTTGAAGAAGGTCTCTCGAGGTCTTTCTCGGATTGAGGCAGGAAACCCTGGGTTCCTCGACTTGTGAGGTGACCTCAGGGGCTTCTCATGGTGGCTCTCTAAAGTCAGGGAAACTGTAAGGAGGAGGGGTCTCTCGGCACTCCACTGGGTTTGGCGCATTCGAAGAGGGCCTCATCTCCAGGTGAGGCACGAACCTGAGGGTTACTCTGATTTCAGACTCTGATCGCAGGGTCCCTGCAGACTTGGGACAGGAGAGTCAGGCCTCGTCGTGGGTTGAGGCATGGAACTCCGCTTGCCTCTCGAGGTGTCCCCGGGGAGAGAGGCCGCTTGTCGAGCTGTATTTGGAACGTGGGGTTTTTAAGGACGATGCACGGGCGAGTCACTGCCCCTTCGTGTTGACTTCATTCACAGGGTGGAGTTCGAAGAAGTGTCCGGGCATCGGGTCCTTGTCAAGAGGGGACCGGGAAATTGGGGTCGTTCGGAATGTGGAACCACCCACGAGGCCAAGACTGAAATGTCGTTGTCAGACCGGCCTCATCCTGAGGTGCAAGCGGAAGGTCGGGAACCTCTTCCAGACAAAGCAGGGGAGTCCACCCTCCTGTCCAGATCAGAAGGGTAGAAGGGGCTCAGAGGAAATGGTGCCGGAAAACCTCG
>NW_011415439.1:0-565 GCF_000754665.1 Bison bison bison | reverse complement strand
TTAAACCACTGGCAAGTGTTCGTGAGCCCACATCTCGGTCACTGCACAGGACGAGTCTAGGTCCTGCCTTGTTAGATGCCTGAACACATATTCCTGAGCCCACATCTCGTTCCTGGCACTGAACTAGTCTGGTCAAGCACTTGATCTACCACCGGCAAATACTCCTGATTCCACATCTTGGTCATTGCATTGAACGAGTCTAAGTCCTGCCCTTATTAGATCCCCCAAGACATACTCCTGAGCCCACATTTCGGTCCTTGCACTGAACTAGACTGCTCCTACACTTTCGTAACATGCTGACAAACACTCCTGATCCAACATCTTATTCCCTGCACTAAACTAGGCTTGGTCAAACACTTGATCAAGCCACCAGCAAAGAATCCTGAGCCCACATCTCACTCCCTGCAATGAACCCACCTGGGTCCTGCCCTTGTTTCAGACACTGACAAACAATCCAGAACTGACATGTCTGTCCCTGCACTGAAGGAGGTGGGTCCTGCCCGAGTTCAAACCCTGACAAACACTTCTGAAGGTACATCTCCGTCCCTGCACTGAAGCAAGCTGT
>NW_011415438.1:0-519 GCF_000754665.1 Bison bison bison | reverse complement strand
CCAGATAGCCAAAGCAGTCTTAAAAAAGAACCAAGGGAGCTGGATGAACCAACCTTCCTGACTTCAGATAATACTACAAAGGTACAGTCATCAAGACAGAATGGTACTGGCACAAAAAAAAAAAAAAAAAAAAAAACCGGAAAAATAATAGACCAAGGGAACAAGATAGAAAGCCCAGAAATAAATCCATGCACCTACAGGTACCTTATTTTTGACAAAGGAGGCAAGAATATACAATGGGGAAAAGATAGCCTCTTCAGTAAGTGGTGCTGGGAAAACTGGACAGCTACATGCAAAAGAATGAAATTAGAACACTTCTTAACACCATACACAAAGATAAACTCAAAATGGATTAAAGACCTAACTGTAAGACCAGAAACTATAAAACTCTTAGAAGAGAACATAGGCAGAACACTTGTTGACATAAATCAAAGCAAGATCCTCTATGTCCCATTTCCTAGAGTAATGGAAACAAAAATCAAAGCAAACCAGTGGGACCTGATTAAACTTAGCATCTTT
>NW_011415437.1:0-581 GCF_000754665.1 Bison bison bison | reverse complement strand
CGAGGATAGACAGGTGAGAAAGTGTTGACAGAAAGTCTGGGTAGGCCTTTCTGAGGACAGGTAACACAGTGGGGTCTGAATTTTGTAACAGAGTGGCTATGGGGAAATAGGGTTCTGTGTGGAGATGGGTCACTTAAAATGACGTTTGTTATTAATGGCAAGGGGTATGTTAGAATATTGACCCCTGCATGTGGACATGGATTTGGAAAGTTAAAAGATCTGCGTATGTTTGGCTGCAGCAGCTCTGAGTGCATATCTAATGTGTCAATTAAACATGAGAGATCTTGTTTTAGATGAATTTGTAGAAAATTTCTGGATCAATTCTGAAACACAAACTAATAATTTTTAATATACTTAAATATATTTTTATGACTCGTGTTAATACATTATAACATTTCATGTGGCTTAAAATTATATGTGTAAAACATACCTTCCTCCAGTAGTCATCTACGATGCCACTTAGTGAATCAGGTTAAGTGTTTTGAAGATAAAAGCATTAGAAGCATTACACAGCTGAAAGCATACTGTTAATGAATGCGATTTTTTCTGTATTAGAAAGTCACTTTTCATAATAATTTTTT
>NW_011415436.1:0-615 GCF_000754665.1 Bison bison bison | reverse complement strand
CTGATATACACAAGGTCCTATTGCTGGACTTGATATGACACCTACCCTTGAACATGACAGTAGTCACTCAATACAAAAAAAAAATAATAATAATAATAATACGTGAAAAAGAAATCCAGGACACTCTTAAGAAGAAAACATCAACATTTAAATACAGCTCAAAACTGACTTAGAAAAAAAAAAAAAACAAGACTCACTTAATATTCCAAAGGCTTCTGAGCTTTAAATATATCTGTCTTTAGAGGAGAACATAGGCAAAATACTCTCTGACATACATCACAGCAGGATCCTCTATGACCCACCCCCCAGAATATTGGAAATAAAAGCAAAAATAAACAAATTGGACCTAATTAAACTCTAAAGCTTCTGTACAACAAAAGAACTGTAAGCCAGGTGAAAACACAGCCTTCAGAATGGGAAAAAAAATAATAGCAAATGAAGCAACTGACAAACTAAACTCAAAAATATACAAGCAACTCCTACAGCTCAATTCCAAAAAAATTAATGACCCAATCAAAAAATGGGCCAAAGAACTAAATAGGTATTTCTCGAAAGAAGACATACAGATGGCTATGAAACACATGAAAAGATGCTCAGCATCACTCATTATTGGAT
>NW_011415435.1:0-643 GCF_000754665.1 Bison bison bison | reverse complement strand
GGGTGGACTAAAGGGAGTCAAGCCTCCTGAGGCGTTTGGAGAGAGGTCGCGAGATTGGCCTCTAGGCCATGCAGGAGACGAAGGCCCTCATCTCCGCGATGACGGGGGAGTCTCGGGGTGGTTCTCGAGCGGCGGCCCCAGGGTGCGGTTTCTCAAGAGGGTGCGGTTTCTCACGAGGTACGACGGCGAGGTCAGTGAGCCTCTCGTGGGGCGCCAGGGAAGTCGGGTCTCCATGCGAGTGGCGAGGGGGAGCGCGTCATTGTTCTCGAGCCATGGTAGGGGAATCTGGCCTCGAGACGTGTTGAAGAAGGTCTCTCGAGGTCTTTCTCGGGTTGAGGCAGGAAACCCTGGCTTCCCTCGACTTGTGCAGGTGACCTCAGGGGGCTTCTCATGGTGGCTCTGAGAAGTCAGGGAAACTGGAGGTGGGAGGGCCCTCTCGGGACTCCCCTGGGTTTGGTGCATTGGAAGAGGGCCTCATCTGCAGTGGAGGCAGGAACCTCAGGGTTCCTCTGATTTCAGACTCCGATCGCAGGGTCCCTGCAGACTGGGGACAGGAGAGTCAGGCCTCGTCTTGGCTTGAGGCGTGGAACTCCGCTTGCCTCTCGAGGTGTCCCCGGGGAGAGAGGCCACTTGTCGAGCTGTA
>NW_011415434.1:0-592 GCF_000754665.1 Bison bison bison | reverse complement strand
ATCATATAACATCTGTTGATATTGTTTAGTTGCTTAGTCATGTCCAACTCTTTTTGTGACCCCACAGACTATAACCTGCCAGGCTCTGCTGTCCATGGGATTACCCAGGCAAGAATACAGTAGTGGTTTGCCTTTGCTTCCTAAAGGGGATCTTCCTAACCCAGAGATCAAACCCACATCTCCTGCATTTGCATGCAGATTTTTTATCACTGATCCACCAGGGAAGCTCTCATATCTGCTCAGTTCAGTTCAGTCGTGTGGACTCTTTATGACCCCATGAACTGTAGCACACCAGGCTTCCCTGTCCGTCACCAACTCCTAGAGCTTGCTCAAACACAGGTCCATCGAGTCGGTGATGCCATCCAACTATCTCATCCTCTTTTGTCCCCTTCTCCTCCTGCTTTCATTCTTTCCTAGCATCAGAATCTTTTCCAATGAGTCAGTTCTTCACATCAGGTGGCCAAAGTATTGGAGCTTCAGCTTCAGCATCAGTCCTTCCAATGAATATTCAGGAGTGATTTCCTTTAGGATGGATTGGTTTGACCTACTTGCAGTCCAAGGGACTCTCAAAAATCTTTTCCAAAAACACAGT
>NW_011415433.1:0-563 GCF_000754665.1 Bison bison bison | reverse complement strand
GAACAACCCCGAACCTCCCCCGTCCATCGCAGAGATGAGGGCCTTCGTCTCCTGCATGGCCTAGAGGCCAGCCTCGCGACCTCTCTCCAAACGCCTCAGGAGGCTTGACTCCCTTTAGTCCACCAAGTGAGCTCCAAGAGATACCCGTCGCGACTCGAGAGCAGAGCGGGGTTCTTTGCTCCCACTCGAGATGAATGCCTGTCTCCCCGGGTGCGTCTGGAATGCAACCCCCAGATTCCTGTCGCACCTGGAGAGGAACATTGGCTTCTGGACACAAGCCTAGATGAGGTTTATTGGCCCTGCAGTCACTCGAGAGCAATCCCCAGCTTTCCTTCGCAACTGGAAGGTAAGATTGGACTTCCCTGGGCCAACACAAGAGGCATCCTGAATTCCCCGTCGTAACTCGAGAATCCCGCCGCAACTCGAGAAAAACCACGTGGTTCCCCAGTCATCGCAAGATGAAGCCCTTTCCCGCTACAGCGTCTCAGGAGAAGTCCCACGTTAGGAATTGGAGGTCGAAACGGTACTTGGCACCCTTGATGCGCCCCCACAAAGTTCCCCGG
>NW_011415432.1:0-523 GCF_000754665.1 Bison bison bison | reverse complement strand
CGGGTTGAGGCAGGACATCCTGGGGTCCCTCGACTTGTGCAGGTGACCTCAGGGGGCTTCTCATGGTGGCTCTGAGAAGTCAGGGAAACTGGAGGTGGGAGGGGCCTCTCGGCACTCCACTGGGTTTGGTGCATTGGAAGAGGGCCTCATCTCCAGTTGAGGCAGGAACCTCATGGTTCCTCTGATTTCAGACTCCGATCACAAGGTCCATGCAGACTTGGGAAAGGAGAGTCAGGCCTTGTCTTGTGTAGAGGCATGGAACTCCGCTTGCCCCTCGAGGTGTTCCCGGGGAGACAGGCCACTTGTCGAGTGGTATTTGAAACCTGGGGGTTTTTTCCCGACGATGCACGGGGGAGTCACTACCCCCTCGTGTTGACTTCATTCACAGGGTGGAGTTCGAAGAGGTGTCCGGGAATCGGGTTCTTATCAAGAGGGGACCGGGAAATCGGGGTCCTTCGGAATGTGGAACCACCCACGAGGCCACGTCTGGAATGTCGTCGTGAGACCGGCCTCATCCTGAGGT
>NW_011415431.1:0-513 GCF_000754665.1 Bison bison bison | reverse complement strand
TGACGGGGGAGGTCTCGGGGTGGTTCTCGAGCGGCGGCCCCAGGGTGCGGTTTCTCACGAGGTACGACGGCGAGGTCAGTGAGCCTCTCTGGGGCGCCAGGGAAGTCGGGTCTCCATGCGAGTGGCAGGGGGAGCGCGTGATTGCTCTCGAGTCATGTAGGGGAACCTGGCCTCGAGACGTGTGGAAGAAGGTCTCTCGAGGTCTTTCTCGGGTTGAGGCAGGAAACCCTGGCTTCCCTCGACTTGTGCAGGTGACCTCAGGGGGCTTCTCATGGTGGCTCTGAGAAGTCAGGGAAACTGGAGTGGGGGGGGGGCCTCTCGGGACTCCACGGGGTTTGGTGCATTGGAAGAGGGCCTCATCTCCAGTTGAGGCAGGAACCTCAGGGTTCCTGTGATTTCAGACTCCGATCGCAGGGTCCCTGCAGACTGGGGACAGGAGAGTCAGGCCTCGTCTTGGGTTGAGGCATGGAACTCCGCTTGCCTCTCGAGGTGTCCCCGGGGAGAGAGGCCACT
>NW_011415430.1:0-643 GCF_000754665.1 Bison bison bison | reverse complement strand
AGAGAGACAGGAATCAGAACCACTATAACTTTTGTCCCCTTTACTTTCTGAATTCTATTTAGATTCATGCACGTGATGAAATATTCTCAACATTTTTCAACCCCTACAGTTATATATGGGCTATTTGACGACAGAGGATGAGATGGCGATGGCACCACTGACCTGATGGACATGAATTTGAGCAAACTCCGGGAGTTGGTGACGGTCAGGGAGGCCTGATGTGCTGCAGTCCATGGGGTCACAAAGAGTCAGACACAACTGAGTGACTAGTTTTAATGAGTGACTAACTGATTTTAATTATTAGAATAAGTTGATAGAGAAGCTCATTCTTTAGGTCATTTGCCAAGATTGAAGCTAACTTGCAAAGTCTAAGGGATTTCAGAGTTTGAGAACAGTATATCTTAAATAGTTCTCTTCACACCAAAAAGCTATTGGTTAGAAACCTAAATGACACTAATTTTATAGATCAAAAAAATAGATTTTTTGGTTTTATTTCAGAAAACTGTGACCTCATATAATATTCTCCCAAGGCTTCAAATGATAGCTGTCTACCAATCTTACTACTTGGGAGACTAATCTGATATTTTGTTTTCATCTTTTGGAAACTAGCTAATGAAAGGCTGGTGGTGGTGTTGGTTTAGGT
>NW_011415429.1:0-504 GCF_000754665.1 Bison bison bison | reverse complement strand
GTGTGCGCTTTCTCATGAGGTACGACGGCGAGGTCAGTGAGCCTCTCGTGAGGCGCCAGGGAAGTCAGGTCTCCATGCGTATGGCGAGGGCGAGCGCGTCATTGCTCTCGAGCCATGGTAGGGGCCGGGGACCAGCCCCGGCTGATCCAGGGTATTCGAAGGAGAGACGGCGTAGGCGAAGATCAGGAAACAACTGCTTAATTAAATGTTAATTAAGGATATAAAGAGTAATAGAATGAGGATAGCTCAGTGAGGAAATTCAGTGGAGAAAAGAGGCTGAAGAATTCAGCCAGAAGGTAAGAGAAAGAACGACGTGGTGAGACCAAGTTTCGGTGAACAAGGCCCGCACTTTATTTTTCAAAGTAGTTTTTATACCTTAAGTTATGCATAGAGGATAATGGGCGAAGTGGTAGAGTCTTGCAGCAAACCAGGCTTTCTTCCTGCAAACTTATCGTATGCAAACGCTTCGGTGATTTGCATCATCTTCTGGCCCGGAGGCCTGTT
>NW_011415428.1:0-551 GCF_000754665.1 Bison bison bison | reverse complement strand
GGCATTCATCTCGAGTGGAAGCAAAGAACCCCGCTCTGCTCTCGAATCGCGACGTGTATCTCTTGGAGCTCACTGGGTGGACTCAAGGGAGTCAAGCCTCCTGAGGCGTTTGGAGAGAGGTCGCGAGATTGGTCTCTAGGCCATGCAGGAGACGAAGGCCCTCATCTCGCGAGACGGGGGAGTCTCGGGGTTGTTCTCTAGTGGCGGCCCCAGTGTGCGGTTTCTCACAAGGTACGACGGCGAGGTCAGTGATCCTCTCGTGGGGCACCAGGGAAGTCGGGTCTCCATGCCAGTGGCGAGGGGGAGCCCGTCACTGCTCTCGAGTCATGGTAGGGGAATCTGGGCTCGAAACGTGTTGAAGAAGGTCTCTCGAGGTCTGTCTCGGGTTGAGGCAGGAAACCCTGGGTTCCCTCGACTTGTGCAGGTGACCTCAGGGGGCTTGTCATGGTGGCTCTGAGAAGTCAGGGAAACTGGAGGTGTGAGGGGCCTCTCAGGACTCCACTGGCTTTGGTGCATTGGTGAGGGCCTCATATCCAGGTGAGGCAGGAACC
>NW_011415427.1:0-647 GCF_000754665.1 Bison bison bison | reverse complement strand
TCTAGCAAAGTTACGGACGCTGCTCAGTACTACATGTGCCTCGGAGGCCTCCTGGTACCAGACTGCTACCGGAACTTGGGCTGCTTCGGGAGATGCTGGTGGCCTCCGGGAGCTGAGGGGTCGCTAGGGGCCTGAGGTGCCTGCTGTCAGCCGTCAGCAGGAGTTGGGGCCAACCACCTCCATGAATCTGGGAGCCGCCTCTTCTAACCCTGGAGCCGCCGTCAGGAGGACACCTTGATGGCTGCCTCCTGAGACCCAGAGCAGAGGATACAGGTAAGTCTGGCCTGGCTGACTTATGTGTGGAAATTGTACGATTACACATGTCGCAGTTGCTGAGATTTGATGATTTGTTATGCTGCAGTGGAAGTGAAAGTCTTTCAGTCGTGTTCGACTCTGTGACCCCGTAGACTATACAGTCCCTGGAATTCTCCAGGCCAGAAACTGGAGTGGGTAGCCTTTCCCTTCTCCAGGGGATTTTCCCAACCCAGGGATCGAATCCAGGTCTCCCACATTGCGGGCAGATTCTTTACCAGCTGAGCCACAGGGGAAGCCCAAGAATACTGGAGTGGGTAGCATATACCTTCTCCAGTGGATCTTCTCGATTCAGGAATCGAACTGGTGTTTCCTGCATTGCAGGCGGATTGTTT
>NW_011415426.1:0-547 GCF_000754665.1 Bison bison bison | reverse complement strand
AGTCCACCCAGTGAGCTCCAAGAGATACACGTCGCGACTCGAGAGCAGAGCGGAGTTCTTTGCTTCCACTCGAGATGAATGCCTGTCTCCCCGGGTGTGTCTGGAATGCATCCCCGAGAACCCTGTGCCCCTGGAGAGGAACACTGGCTTCTGGACAGAAGCCTAGATGAGGTATCTTGGCCCTGCAGTCACTCGAGAGCAATCCCCAGCTTTCCTTCGCAACTCGAATGGAAGATTGGACTTCCCTGGGCCAACACAAGAGGTAACCTGAATTCCCCGTCGTAACTCGAGAATCCCGCCGCAACTCGAGAAAAACCACGTGGTTCACCCGTCATCGCAAGATGAAGCCATTTCCCGCTACAGCGCCTCAGGAGAAGTCCCACGTTAGTTATTGGAGGTCGAAACGTTACTTGGCACCCTTGATGCGACCCACAAAGTTCCCCGGCATCCCGGTCTCCCTCGAGAGGAGCACCGAGGTTTTCCGGCACCACTTCCTCAGAGCCACTTCTACCCTCCTGATCTGGACAGGAGGGTCGACTCCCCCTGC
>NW_011415425.1:0-521 GCF_000754665.1 Bison bison bison | reverse complement strand
AACACCGAGGTTTTCCGGCACCACTTCCTCTGAGCCCCTTCTACCCCCTGATCTCGACAGGAGGTCAACTCCCCTGCTTTGTCTGGAAGGGTTCCCGACTTTCCGGTCGCACCTCAGGATGAGGCCGGTCTCACGACGACATTCCAGACGTGGCCTCGTGGGTGCTTCCACATTGCGAAGCACCCCGATTTCCGGTCCCCCCTAGATAAGAACCCGATGCCCGGACACCTCTCCGAAATCCACCCTGTGAATGAAGTCAACACGAAGGGGCAGTGACTCGCCCGTGCATCGACCGGAAAAAACCCCCAGGTTCCAAATACAGCTCGACAAGTGGCCTCTCTCCCCGGGGACACCTCGAGAGGCAAGCGGAGTTCCATGCCTCAACCCAAGACGAGGCCTGACTCTCCTGTCCCCAGTCTGCAGGGACCCTGCGATCGGAGTCCGAAATCAGAGGAACCCTGAGGTTCCTGCCTCAACTGGAGATGAGGCCCTCTTCCAATGCACCAAACCCAGGGGAGTCC
>NW_011415424.1:0-690 GCF_000754665.1 Bison bison bison | reverse complement strand
GTTGTGTGTCAGGAAGCAAAACAGCACCTCCAATGGCTCACAGATGAGGTGCTCAAACAGCACTGGGCGAAGGCTGTGAACAGTGCTGTTACAGTGTCCTGGCCAGAAAGAATCTCAACCAGGCTGCATCTAACAAATGTTTTCTACAAGAATGACTTGTATCTCCTCCTGAAAGTTTTGAATCCTCTTTAGATTTTCAATAACAACAGCGTGCAGTTAAGAGTAAAGCAAATGGGGATAACCTAGTTGATGTGACTTAGTCACCTGGGACAATTTGGGATAGGATTGGTAGTGCAGGAGGACAAGTCAAACACTCAAAAATGTAAAAAGGAACAGCACCTTTAAGGAAATTTCTTGAATTGGCTAAGAGATTCTTGGAAACTTGTTCCCTAGCAGTACCCCCCTTCTCCATTCCCTCCAGCATTTTTCCAATCTTCAACTTTTCTGTCTGTCATCCAAGTTGCTTCCAGCACACCGAACCTTTCTTCTCAGCCTGTAGACCTTTGTGGTCTAGCCTATCCTGAAACCAACCTTTGTTTTCCCCTCACCGTCCTCTAACTTCTCACTGGCAGATTTCTTAAGCAAGTAGTTTGTACCGTATCTCTATTTGTTGAAAACCCAGTATGGTCCCACCATGGTACCAAGACTGTGCTATAGAAATTTACTGATTTCTTTATGCTTAAAATGAAA
>NW_011415423.1:0-625 GCF_000754665.1 Bison bison bison | reverse complement strand
TCTTGATCACTGCCTCCTGTATACTGTCACAAAACTCCATCGATAGTTCTTCAGGCATTCTGTCTATCTTGATTCTGTCTTGAATCTTCGATATTCTGTCTTGAATCTATTTGTCACTTCCACTGTATAAACATAAGGGATTTGATTTAGTTCATACCTGAATCATCTAGTCATTTTCACTAGTTTCTTCAATTTAAGGTAAAATTCGGCAATAAAGAGTTCAGTGCATAGATGTTTACAACTGTTATGTCTCCCTCTTGGATTGATCCTTTTATCATAGTGTAGTGTCTTTCCTTTTTTTTTTTATAGTATTCTTATTTTAAGGCCTGTCTGATATCAGGATTAATATTCCAGCTTTCTTTTGCTTTCCATTTGCATAGAATGTACTTTTCCATCCTCTCAATTTCAGTCTATATGTGTCTTTGCATCTGAAGGTGGTTTCTGGTTGACAGCATATATATATGGATCATGTTTTTGTATCCATTCAATCAGTCTGTGTCTTTTGGTTGGAACATTTAATCTGTTTACATTTAAAGTAATTATCAACCTACCAAAAGTGTTTTCAGAGAACTAGAACAAATCATTGCACAGTTTGTATGAAAGGGGAAAAAACAAAAACAAAAAA
>NW_011415422.1:0-529 GCF_000754665.1 Bison bison bison | reverse complement strand
AGCCTTCCCTGACACCCAGGTTTTGTGGTGAGGGAAGAGGCCCCTCTATAGGTTCTCAAAGGATCTGCCTGTGATGTATCATTAGAGTCGTCTCAGTGAAAGCAGGAACTCTGTTTCTTCTTCTCTCCGCATTCTACTTCCTAAAACTTATTACATGCCCCCTAGTTCATAGTAGGTGCTCAGTATTTACTTAGTGTGTGAAAGACAGAAAAGCTCTTGGAAGCCTCAAGGGGTCACTTGGCTCGGCACTTTTGATCTCTGTGTATATTTGGCGATTCAATTCTTTCCTTTCCTGGGTTGATGTGTACACTATATTCGAGGCACAATCTAAGGCATGAAGACATATCCATACATAGAGGTTCTTGCTTTCAAGGAACTCGTACAGCACATTTCTACAAGTTAGGGCTTGTCAAATGCTCTAGAAGACTGTGAACGTTCAGTATGCTCCATTTTCATTTCAAAGAAAGATCGTTTGACTTCCATAGCAAAGGTGGAGGCCTTCCAACGTTGAGTCCAATACTTATACCTT
>NW_011415421.1:0-605 GCF_000754665.1 Bison bison bison | reverse complement strand
CAACCCCGACGATCCCTGTCGCCCCTGGAGAGGAACATTGGCTTCTGGACACAAGCCTAGATGAGGTCTCTTGGCCCTGCAGTCACTCGAGAGCAATCCCCAGCTTCCTTCGCAACTCGCGTGGAAGATCGGACTTGCCTGGGCCAACACAAGAGGCATCCTGAATTCCCCGTCGTAACTCGAGAATCCCGCCGTAACTCGAGAAAAACCACGTGGCTCCCCCGTCATCGCAAGATGAAGCCCTTTCCCGCTACAGCGTCTCAGGAGAAGTCCCACGTTAGGAATTGGAGGTCGAAAGGGCACTTGGCACCCTTGATGCGACCCACAAAGTTCCCCGAAATCCCGGTCTCCCTCGAGAGGAACACTGAGGTTTTCCGGCACCCCCTCCTCTGAGCCCTTACTCCCCTCCTGATCTGGACAGGAGGGTCGACGCCCCTGCTTTGTCTGGAAGGGGTTCCCGACCTTCCGGTCGCACCTCAGGATGAGGCCGGTCTCACGAAGACATTCCAGACGTGGCCTCGTGGGTGGTTCCACGTTCCGTAGGACCCCGATGTCCCGGTCCCCTCTTGAGAAGAACCCGATGCCCGGACACCTCTCCGAACTCC
>NW_011415420.1:0-526 GCF_000754665.1 Bison bison bison | reverse complement strand
AGGACCTAGACTCGTTCAGTCAGAGAAGTCAATGGCACCCCACTCCAGTACTCTTGCCTGGAAAATCCCATGGATGGAGGAGCCTGGTGGGCTACAGTCCACAGGGTCACTAAGAGTTGGACACGACTGACGGACTTCACTTTCATTTTTCACTCTCATGCATTGGAAAAGGAAATGGCAACCCACTCGTAGTGTTCTTGTCTTGAGAATCCCAGGGATGGGGGAGCCTGGTGGGCTGCCATGTATGGGTCGCACAGAGTCGGACACAACTGAAGAGACTTAGCAGTGGTAGCAGCAGATTCGTTCAGTGCAGTGACCGAGATGTGGGCTTAGGAGTGTTTGTCAGGGTCTTGAACAAGTGTAGGAACCAGCCTAGTTCATTGTAGTGAGTGATATGTGGGCTCAGGAGTATTTGTTGTGGCTTGAACATGGGCAAGGACTCATCTGCTTCAGTTCAGGGACTGACATGTGGGTTCCAGAGTATTTGTCAGGGTTTTGAACAAGGGTAGGACCCAGGTGGCTTCAG
>NW_011415419.1:0-633 GCF_000754665.1 Bison bison bison | reverse complement strand
TCCAAACCCCTCAGATAGCTCTCTAACTCACCTGACAAGTTTACCCGGACTCCTATAGCTATGCATAGGATTGTTTACAGTCTCCCAGCCTCGAGAGGCATGGGAAGCTTAAGATATTCAAATAGCTTAGAGCCTCTCAGAGAGTTAGAAACTGTCAGAATAAAGCTAGTAAAATATTTCATTGATGAGCCAATGCTTGCTGCCAAGTTTCCACATACCCTGTATTGTATCCTTGAATGTGTATTAATTAATATAGTTGGTATGTAGAAAAAATAAGTAGTGGCCTTGGTGTTAGCAACTTTAGACCCTTAAGGTAATAAATTCTTTCCTTTGTTGTAAACCCATTACACCTCTGCCCTATAGGAATGCAATTTTATCTAACACCTTTGGAAGATGGCGCCAAACCTTAAAATAATTACTCTTAGAGAAAATAAGTCTTACGGTTGACAAACATTTGTCAAGAGTCATAAAATGTTAATAGGCCTTCTGGCCATAAGATGATGTAAATCACCTAAACCATTTGTATATGATAAATTTGCAGGAAAGAAACCCTAGTTTTTGATAAGGATCAAAGACTGCTGACTTTGCATCCCCTATTATCCTCTATGTGTAATTTAGGGTATAAAAACCCCT
>NW_011415418.1:0-730 GCF_000754665.1 Bison bison bison | reverse complement strand
AGACCACTGCACCCGGGCAGCCTGAGCTTGCTTTCCCATTGCCGCACGAGCCTCCCCATCTTCTTTATTCCCCATATTCAGCCCTAATCTCACCTCTCCTGGCTTCAGCGTCTGCTCACAAACCTCCACTGTAGCACACACGCCCCTGTGTTGTAGTCACCTGTTTACGCGGCGCTCTCCACCTTCTTACTGTTTGCACACTTAGTCTTGAGCTCATAAGAAAGGCAGCATTGGGGTCTGAATAGGATTTGGAGAGGTAGAAAACATGAAGAGGTAATGATGTAAAAGCCAAGAGATAGGAAAAGCAAAAGCAAGTTTGCGGAAGATGAATACAGTGTTTGGCCGAAGCAGAGCTGCCTTAAAAGATTAATCGTGTTGCGGATTTACCTGGTGGTCCAGTGGTTAATGGAGAAGGCAATGGCACCCCACTCCAGTACTCTTGCCTGGAAAATCCCATGGACGGAGGAGCCTGGTAGGCTGCAGTCCATGGGGTCGCTAAGAGTCGCATACGACTGAGCGACTTCACTTTTCACTTTTCACTTTCATGTATTGGAGAAGGAAATGGCAACCCACTCCAGTGTTCTTGCCTGGAGAATCCCAGGGACGGGGGAGCCTGGTGGGCTGCCGTCTATGGGGTCGCACAGAGTCGGACACGACTTAAGTGACTTAGCAGCAGTAGCAGCAGCCAGTGGTTAAGACTCTGAGCTTCCAATGCAAAGGGCGTGTGTTC
>NW_011415417.1:0-879 GCF_000754665.1 Bison bison bison | reverse complement strand
AGTACAAAGTGTTGCACCAGTCCATTTTAGGGTTGGTAGATGTCATCAGATGACGAAGAGGCATCGCATGTGATTGTTGTCGAAGGTATTCACAGACTTGGAGAAAGTCTTTTCCTTGAAGTGGGGATGTCCACCACGGGAAGCCTTCCACTGACGAAGAGGGGAGCGCTCCGCAGACCCAGCAGTTAGACCCATTGTGGAATGCAGCATAGGAGTGAGCCCAGGACAGGAAGACATTGTCTTGAGGATCCAACGGCAGACTCAGGATATTTGGAGTCAGCAGAAGTAAGCTCACATAGGTTATCAGGCCCATCTAAAAGGTACAAAGTCAGAGCATAGAAAGTAAAGACATAAAAATGAAGTCACTTAATTTTGGCCAGTGTGCCACCTCTTAACTCGAGTATGATGTACCCACGAATCAATTCCTGGCACTTTGACAGCTGTGGGAGAGGAAAGAATAACCTGGTAAGGACCTTCCCAGAGAGGCTCGAGGGATGGCCCCCCAGATCCCACTGTTTTTATGAGGACCTCGGTTCCTGGCTCAAATAGAGGCCTGCTTGACTCGGAGGCTGGGTCAGGAGTCTTCTCCCGGAGTTCTGTTAATGTCTGTTGAAAAGCTGAGAGCTGAGTTACATAATTAGTTAATTGCAAGGCTTCAGGGTCTATAACAATGTCTGTGCGTAAGAAAGGCCTTCCATAAATACATTCAAAGGGGGACAGTCCCTCTTTTTTGGGAGTAGTTCGAGCCCTCATTAAAGCTATGGGTAGGACTTTAATCCATTTGTCCTGCGTCTCTTGAGTTAATTTGCGCAGATGCCTTTTGATAATGTCATTAGCTTTTTCAACTTTTCCGGAGGATTGGGGTCTCCAGGAACAGTG
>NW_011415416.1:0-513 GCF_000754665.1 Bison bison bison | reverse complement strand
GAGCAATGACGCGCTCCCCCTCGCCACTGGCATCGGAGACCCGACTTCCCTGGCGCCCCACGAGAGGCTCACTGACCTCGCCGTCGTACCTCGTGAGAAACCCGCACCCTGGGGCCGCCGCTCGAGAACCACCCCGAGACTCCCCCGTCATCGCGGAGATGAGGGCCTTCGTCTCCTGCATGGCCCAGAGGCCAACCTCGCGACCTCTCTCCAAACGCCTCAGGAGGCTTGACTCCCTTTAGTCCACCCAGTGAGCTCCAAGAGATACCCGTCGCGACTCGAGAGCAGAGCGGGGTTCCTGGCTTCCACTCGAGAAGAATGCCTGTCTCCCCGGGTGCGTCTCGAAGGCAACCCCGAGATCCCGGTCGCCCCTGGAGAGGGACATTGGCTTCTGGACACAAGCCTAGATGAGGTCTATTGGCCCTGCAGTCACTCGAGAGCAATCCCCAGCTTTCCTTCGCAGCTCGCATGGAAGATTGGACTTCCCTGGGCCAACACAAGAGGCATCCTGAA
>NW_011415415.1:0-608 GCF_000754665.1 Bison bison bison | reverse complement strand
GAGGCAGGAACCTCAGGGTTCCTCTGACTTCAGACTCCGATCGCAAGGTCCCTGCAGACTTGGGACAGGAGAGTCAGGCCTCGTCTTGGGTTGAGGCATGGAACTCCGCTTGCCTCTCGAGGTGTTCCCGGGGAGACAGGCCACTTGTCGAGCGGTATTTGGAACCTGGGGTCTTTCCCGACGATGCAAGGGCGAGTCACTGCCCCTTCGTGTTGACTTCATTCACAGGGTGGAGTTCGAAGAGGTGTCCGGGCATCGGGTTCTTATCAAGAGGGGGCCGGGAAATCGGGGTCCTTCGGAATGTGGAACCACCCACGAGGCCACGTCTGGAATGGCGTCGTGAGACCGGCCTCATCCTCAGGTGCGACCGGAAGGTCGGGGACCCCTTCCAGACAAAGCAGGGGAGTCGACCCTCCTGTCCAGATCAGGAGGGTAGAAGGGGCTCAGAGGAAGTGGTGCCAGAAAACCTCGTTGTTCCTCTCGAGGGAGACCGGGATGTCGGGGAACTTTGTGGGTCGCATCAAGGGTTCCAAGTACCGTTTCGACCTCCAATACCTAGGTGGGACTTCTCCTGAGACGCTGTAGCGGAAATGGCTTCATCTTGCGAT
>NW_011415414.1:0-599 GCF_000754665.1 Bison bison bison | reverse complement strand
CTGGGGGTGAGTTTGTGTGTAAGAGAAAGCGAGCGTTTCTCAGGCACTTTCTTCTTCAGTGTGATTTCCACACTGATCCCCATTCTCCGACCTGTGATATTAATTTCCTTGTAAAGCTGGTTTTATTTTATGTCAAGTATTGAGGCATAACTCCTGGCGCACTAACGGCTTCCGGCCCAGGGTGCGTCGAGTGAGCCGGGATTTCCGGCCCAACGTGTGTCAGGTGAGCCGGGACTTCCGGCCCAGGGTGCGTCGGGTGAGCCGGTGCGGGCTTAAGGGAGAGTAAACGGTGCCTTCACGTGTAGTCTTTCGCTCATTCTGAGGAGACCCCAGTTGCTTGTAGATATCGTTGCCGCCTCATTCCCTCAGCTGCTAGGAGACATTCAGGCTGGAAGCTGGACTGTTTACAGTTTCAGGAGAAGCTGGTTAGTCGGAGGCCATGCTTATGCGTTATTGAGGGACTGCCCAGAACACCAGATCTGCCCCCCGAGAGGCTAACTCAGTCACAGGACCACTTTATCTCTTCTCCAGTGGAGTAAAAAGAAAAGGAGGAAAGAAAAACCACTCCTGTTGTTCAAATGAACCTTTCCACGGTATTT
>NW_011415413.1:0-703 GCF_000754665.1 Bison bison bison | reverse complement strand
CCTGAAAGATGATGCTGTGGAAAGTGCTGCACTCAATAGGCAATATGCAATATGCACTAAATATGCAATATGCCGGCTCACGGCAGTACGGGAATCTGGCCTCGAGACGTGTTGAAGAAGGTCTCTCGAGGTCTTTCTCGGGTTGAGGCGGGAAACCGTGGGGTCCGTCGACTTGTGCAGGTGACCTCAGGGGGCTTCTCATGGTAGCTCTGAGAAGTCAGGGAAACTGGAGGTGGGAGGGGCCTCTCGGCACTCCACTGGGTTTGGTAGCATTGGAAGAGGGCCTCATCTCCAGTTGAGGCAGGGAGCTCAGGGTTCCTCTGACTTCAGACTCCGATCGCAAGGTCCCTGCAGACTTGGGACAGGAGAGTCAGGCCTCGTCTTGGGTTGAGGCATGGAACTCCGCTTGCCTCTCGAGGTGTTCCCGGGGAGACAGGCCACTTGTCGAGCGGTATTTGGAACCTGGGGGTCTTCTCCCGACGATGCACGGGCGAGTCACTGCCCCTTCGTGTTGACTTCATTCACAGGGTGGAGTTGGAAGAGGTGTCCGGGCATCGGGTTCTTATCAAGAGGGGACCGGGAAATCGGGGTCCTTCGGAATGTGGAACCACCCACGAGGCCACGTCTAGAATGTCGTCGTGAGACCGGCCTCATCCTGAGGTGCGACCGGAAGGTCGGGAACCCCTTCCCAGACAAAGCAGGG
>NW_011415412.1:0-569 GCF_000754665.1 Bison bison bison | reverse complement strand
AAACATAAAACAGAACTTGCTGAATTGGAAATTTTCCAGTCTTTTAACATGATAGAGGATGCTAAAATTAATGGCTCTCAAGCAAGGGTCTATCCAGGGCATTGAGATAAGGTGGTCTAAATATAAAATTTTATAGCACCTATACATCAAAAATTCTTATTTTTATTTATTTATTTTTAATAAAGTTGGTCTAAAGATGAGTGTGACTGTAACATTCTTTGTTAAGCCTCAGAAAGCTGGAAGGGGATGCTTCATGGCATTATTTAGGGAGGCCAATGCACTCCAAAGAGTTTAGGGGTGTCACTCAGAGATTTCAGTCACACAATAAGACTTCTACCAAGTTTCAGGGTGTTATCCCTCAGCTATCTCAGCAGAAAACCAAGACAGAGTAGGCCTTTTATGAAGACATGCGTGATGGTGGCTTTGGAGTGGAGTTTTCATGGCTTTACCATGAAAACCAGTAAGACTATCAGGAGACACACCAAGTTTTTTAAGATAACATATTTAAGTTCAGCTTGGACTGAAAGGACCAGAAATAGTACAAAATAAGAGAGCTCTGAACTTCTACC
>NW_011415411.1:0-628 GCF_000754665.1 Bison bison bison | reverse complement strand
GAAGCCCTGTCCCGCTACAGCGTCTCAGGAGAAGTCCCACGTTAGGAATTGGAGGTCGAAACGGTACTTGGCACCCTTGATGCGCCCCATAAAGTTCCCCGGCATCCCGGTCTCCCTGGAGAGGAACACCGAGGTTTTCCGGCACCACTTCCTCTGAGCCCCTTCTACCCTCCTGATCTCGACAGGAGGGTCGACTCCCCTGCTTTGTCTGGAAGGGGTTCCCGACCTTCTGGTCGCACCTCAGGATGAGCCCGGGCTCACGACGACATTCCAGACGTGGCCTCGTGGGTGCTTCCACATTGCGAAGCACCCCGATTTCCCGGTCCCCTCTTGGTAAGAACCTGATGCCCGGACACCTCTCCGAACTCCACCCTGTGAATGAAGTCAACACGAAGGGGCAGTGACTCGCCCGTGCATCGGTTGGAATAAAACCCCAGGTTCCAAATACAGCTCGACAAGTGGCCTCTCTCCCAGGGGACACCTCGAGGGGCAAGCGGAGTTCCATGCCTCAACCCAAGACGAGGCCTGACTCTCCTGTCCCCAGTCTGCAGGGACCCTGCGATCGGAGTCTGAAATCAGAGGAACCCTGAGGTTCCTGCCTCAACTGGAGATGAGGCCCTCTTCCAAT
>NW_011415410.1:0-522 GCF_000754665.1 Bison bison bison | reverse complement strand
TACTCTGGAGAGTCTCTTGGATTGCAAGGAAATCAATCCAGTCAATCCTTTAAGGGTATTACTCTTGGATATTCACTGGAAGGACTGATGCTGAAACGTCAATTCTTTGGCTACCTTATGTGAAGAACTGACTCATTGGAAAGGCCCCTGATGCTGAGAAAGATTGAAAGCAGGAGGAGAAGCAGAAAACAGAGGATGAGATCATTGGTTAACATCACCCACTCGGTGGATCTGGGTTTAAGCAGGCTCAGGTAGTAGATAATTGAACAGGGAAGCGTGGCATGCCACAGTTCATGGAGTCGCAAAGAGTCTGACATGACTGGGCAACTGAAGTAAAGTGACAGATACATATAAAATCCTTATACAGACTCAAAATGGACATACTATACCAAGAGTGCTTTATAAACACCTTTTAATAATATATTTTAGAAAATAACCATAGATGAATAGCTCTATGTATGGTTAAAATGATACAGAAATATGTACAGTTACAACAATAAGGCCATTTGAGTCAACATGCAT
>NW_011415409.1:0-536 GCF_000754665.1 Bison bison bison | reverse complement strand
GCGATCGGAGTCTGAAATCACAGGAACCCTGAGGTTCCTGCCTCAACTGGAGATCGAGGCCCTCTTCCAATGCACCAAACCCCGTCGGAGTCCCGACGACGGTCCCCCCCCCACCTCCAGTTTCCCTGACTTCTCAGAGCCACCATGAGAAGCCCCCCAAGGTCACCTGCACAAGTCGAGGGAAGCCAGGGTTTCCTGCCTCAACCCGAGAAAGACCTCGAGAGACCTTCTTCAACACGTCTCGAGGCCAGGTTCCCCTACCATGACTCGAGAGCAATGACGCGCTCCCCCTCGCCACTCGCATGGAGACCCGACTTCCCTGGCGCCCCACGAGAGGCTCACTGACCTCGCCGTCGTACCTCGTGAGAAACCGCACCCTGGGGCCGCCGCTCGAGAACCACCCCGAGACTCCCCCGTCATCGCGGAGATGAGGGCCTTCGTCTCCTGCATGGCCTAGAGGCCAACCTCGCGACCTCTCTCCAAACGCCTCAGGAGGCTTGACTCCCTTTAGTCCACCCAGTGAGCTCCAAGAGATA
>NW_011415408.1:0-585 GCF_000754665.1 Bison bison bison | reverse complement strand
AATATCAAAGGTTAATACTTATTTCTTCTATATATTCATTAATGTGTGTAAGGGCAGGGAATGTGGAGACTTAGCAACAAACATTGGCTCAACAAATGAAAAACCCTTCAGCAATACAATTTCTAATCAGCCCACTATACTTATACTAATGGTTTTCTAACTTTTCTAAGGAATCTGTTTTTTAGAAGGTTTAAAGCATCTTGTGCCTCTCACGGTTTGGAGGCTGTGAGCAATCACATGTGGCCCGACAAGCCTGTCAGGCAGGCTAGAGAACCTTCAGAGGAGTTTGTAGGTTAAAACACCCTTGTCGCACCCAGGAGTTTTTGTTAACTGGAGCTCTAAGTTAACTCCTTCTCCAAACGAGGTGGTGGGGGACAGCCCCCCATAAAGTCAGAGGTGTAGGTGAGAGTACAAAGTAGTAAAGTAGACAGGCTCTGGTTATGGGGGTAGATGCTCGAGGATTTCCAGGGGGACTCCTGGGGCTCGATCCCGCCTTTGCGTATGTCGAGCCTCCTTCCTCATGACCTTTGCCACGGGCGGAGTGCCTCACGCTGGCCTCCAACAGTTGCTCAATCATGTCCGACT
>NW_011415407.1:0-767 GCF_000754665.1 Bison bison bison | reverse complement strand
ATGAAGTGGGGAATGGTTTGAATGTACTGCATGAAACCTAGGTGCTAAGTCTCCATCATGGAACTTGGACTTCTCTATACTTCATATTTCAGCTTAGAATGGAGATTTTCCTATAAGAAAATGGAAATAGCTGTATTTCATATGAAGCACTGGAAACATCTATATTCACTGTTTGCTTATGTTTCCACATGCCTTAAACATTTGTGTGCCTACCCACATGAGCTTGTTGCCCACGTTTTGTGTGATTTTCTGTGTGGATTGTGTCCAACCACAGCTGACAGAAATGAATGTTAACAGACCGTGAGATATGGAGCAAGCAGAAGGCTGCACCAGGCATCCACAGAGTGTGGGAGACTGGCCCATGCATCTCTGAGGTCGTCCTGTTCAAGACAGGAATGAGGAAGAATGGCCAGTGACAACACAGAACAGTGTGTTCACAAATTTGGGTTTACATCAAGAGACATAAAGAAGCTCGCAGTGTCTGCTGTGTTGATGTGTGTGTGTACATAAAATGTATGTGGAAGGCTTGAGGACTCATCCAGTGTAAATCCAGTGGTGTGGGGCTTTTAAAGCATAACCTGTGGACCTTTCAGTCTATGATAACTGGGCTGGCCTGTCGAAATGGTGGATATGGCTATAACTGGATCTAAGTCTGTGAAGAGGTGAAGGTCCTTCAGAAAAGAGTAGAGACTGGAAGGAGGAGGAACAGAAAGATAAGATACTGCACTGGAGAAGTTTTCAATATTAGAGGAAGGCTCTGGGGTAGT
>NW_011415406.1:0-556 GCF_000754665.1 Bison bison bison | reverse complement strand
AATAAAACCTCAGATAGCAAGCTAATTTCAAAGTGTCTCTTCGTGTTCAGGGGATCCTGGCAAAGATGTGTTTTTCATCCTCTCCTGTGCCTGCCCTTGTTTCCTCTTCCTCTGTCTCTAGTTACGTTCATGCAGTGACAAAAAACTGGACAAAAACAAAAGTGTGGTAACACCCAGATTTAGGATGTCTCGTGTACATGCTACCGGGCATCTGGCTAATTAAACAAATCTGAATTTTTCACTTAATTATAAACTTTTCACCCAGAATTGTGGCCCACCCTGTGGGGCTTTATCTTTGTGGTATCACTCCCTCCAACAAACTCAGCAGTATTATAAAATCAAAGTGTATGAGGTGTGGTTATCTCTACCAAAGCCATAGTTAAAAGTTTTTTATGGTTATTTTTCTTTTTAAAAGAAAAACAGAATCTGTAGACCCATCACCATTTTCATGAAGTATTTATTTACCAATTAGTCAGCACTGTGAACTGGTTGATTTAATGATCTCTCCTATGACTTATGCATAGCTTTTATTAATTGAGCCTGTGGAGATGAAGGG
>NW_011415405.1:0-635 GCF_000754665.1 Bison bison bison | reverse complement strand
GGTAAGCTGTATTGCTATGAACCTTCCTCTTAGCACTGCTTTTACAGTATCCCATAGGTTTTGGGTTGTGTTTTCATTTTCATTCCTTTCTATGCATATTTTGATTTCTTTTTTGATTTCTTCTATGATTTGTTGGTTATTCAGAAGCATGTTGTTTAGCCTCCATATGTTGGAATTTTTAATAGTTTTTCTCCTGTAATTGAGATCTAGTCTTACTGCATTGTGGTCAGAAAAGATGCATGGAATGATTTCAATTTTTTTGAATTTACCAGGGCTAGATTCATAGCTCAGGACATGATCTATGCTGGAGAAGATTCCGTGTACACTTGAGAAAAGGTGAAATTCATTGTTTGTGGTGAAATGTCCTATAGATATCAATTAGGTATAGCTGGTCCATTGTGTCATTTAAAGTTTGTGTTTCCTTGTTAATTTTCTGTTTAGTTGATCTATCCATAGGTGTGAGTGGGGTATTAAAAGTCTCCCACTATTATTGTTATTGTTAATTTCCCCTTTCATACTTGTTAGCATTTGCCTTATGTATTGCGGTGCTCCTATGTTGGGTACATATAGGTTTATAATTGTTATATCTTCTTCTTGGATTGATCCTTTGATCATTATGTAGTGTCCTTCTTTGT
>NW_011415404.1:0-582 GCF_000754665.1 Bison bison bison | reverse complement strand
TCATACTTTTTTCTCCTTGCATTTCAGTTTGGGACATTTTTATTAATCTTTCTTTATGTTCACTGAATTCAGCTGTGTCACATTTACTGATGAGCCTATCAAAGGCATTCTTCATTTATGTTATTGTATTTTTTACTTCTAGAAGTTCCTTTGATTCTTTCCATCTTTCTGCTTACATTACCCATATGTACTTTCATTGTATCTATTTATTCCATTAGAATTCATAATGCTCTAATCACAGTTAGTTTAAATTCTCTGATTAACCCAACATCTATGTCACATGTGAGTCTGGTTCTGATGATTGCTTTTCCAATCTGATTGCTTCTTCAGATTCTGTTTGGTTTTTTGATGGGGGCACTATTGCTGTGTTTGTTTATATTTGTTGAAAGCTGGAACATGATTTGTCAGGTAATAGAAACTGGGGTAAACAGGCTCTTCATATGATGACTGATATTAATCAGCCTAGGAACTGGGATGTGTTTCCTGTTTGTTGTAGCTGTAGATACCATCAACTTCCAGTTCTCCTCGTGCCTTATTTTTGTGTCCTCTCTTGACCTTAGGCTTCCCTACTTCAGAGAAAGT
>NW_011415403.1:0-518 GCF_000754665.1 Bison bison bison | reverse complement strand
GGAATTTTCCTAATACTTGGAAACTAGACATCATCCAGTATTTAGATCAGATTGTGTATCGCTCAGTGTTCTTCAGAGAAACAGAACCAGTAGGATATATAGAGATAAATAGAAGTGGTTTATTGTAGGATAAGCTCACTTGGGAATGGAGGCTTAGAAGTTCCACAGCCTGCCTTCCATCTGCAAGCTGGAGAACCAGGATTGGTGTAGTTGATGGTATAACTCAGAGTCTGCAGGCCTAAGAATCAGGGGGGCCAGTGGTGTAACTCTGGTCTGTGTTTGAATCAAAAGCTTTAGAGCCAGGAGCTCTGGTGGACTGCAAGAGGGCAAGAAGAATATGGATATCTTAGTTCAAAGAGAGCGAATTCGTCCTTCTTTCCTCTGCCTACTCAACGGATTGGATGATGCCCACTGGCATTGATAAAGATCTTCTTTACTCATTCTCCTGATTCAGATGTTCATCTCCTCTGGAGACATCCTCACAGACACACCTAGAAATAATGTGTTATCAGCCGTTT
>NW_011415402.1:0-500 GCF_000754665.1 Bison bison bison | reverse complement strand
GAATACTGTGGCTGTGGGCCAAGGTTTGGAGAGATCCAGTCCCCTGCCATGTGGCCCTTCATGTAGACTTAGAGAGATGAGGATGGCAGGTGAGTTTGAGGGTTCCTAAGGCCTTAAAAATGCTACTTTCCCCCACCCAAATCATATGAGTTGCTCTCCATCCTCCCCTAGAGTTGACAGGATCGGGCTTTGTGATGTGAAGGCCCACTCAGGGCCACCATTGGCTGGGGAAATGAGTTGCTGACCTCATAAAGCATAAGGCTGTGGCCCCCTGGGAGGGGTATGCATAGGGCTGCTCAGGGGCTCTGGAGCAGACCACTGCGAGTCTTCAAAATGACTAAGGTGACTGGGAAGCCACAAGGCTCTAGAGAAGTTGTGGAACAGCAGACTCTAGATACCCAGGAGGAAAAGATGAAAAGCTCCTGTCAACAGATGTCCAAAGAAGTGTCAAGGTGAGCTGAACCCATGCAAGGTCCCTTTGCCCATTGAGACCGCCCCAT
>NW_011415401.1:0-639 GCF_000754665.1 Bison bison bison | reverse complement strand
GCACAAGCAGAAAGTAGGCAGACTCTGGCTTTGGGGGTATATGCTCGAGAATTTCCAGGGGGACTCCTGAAGCTCGATCCCGCCTTTGCGTATGCCGAGCCTCCTTCCTCATGACCTTTGTCATGGACGGAGTTCCTCACTGGCTACCAGCAGTGATAGAATTCAGGTTGAGCTATTCCAGATCCTGAAAGATAATGCTGTGGAAAGTGCTGCACTCAATATGCAATATGCAATATGCACTCAATATGCAATATGCCGGCTCACGGAAGTAGGGGAATCTGGCCTCGAGACGTGTTGAAGAAGGTCTCTCAAGGTATTTCTCGGGTTGAGGCTGGACACCCTGGGGTCCGTCGACTTGTGCAGGTGACCTCAGGGGTGTTCCATTGGTGGCTTTGAGAAGTCAGGGAAACTGGAGGTGGGAGGGGCCTCTCGGCACTCCACTGGGTTTGGTGCATTGGAAGAGGGCCTCAGCTCCAGTTGAGGCAGGAACCTCAGGGTTCCTCTAACTTCAGACTCCGATCGCAAGGTCCCTGCCGACTTGGGACAGGAGAGTAAGGCCTCGTCTGGGGTTGAGGTATGGAACTCCGCTTGCCTCTCGAGGTGTTCCCGGGGAGACAGGCCACTTGTCGAGCGGTATTT
>NW_011415400.1:0-534 GCF_000754665.1 Bison bison bison | reverse complement strand
CCAAGGAACATAAAGGCGTCAGATGGGAATCCTTCAAATAGTCATTGCCAAATAAGCCAAGCAACACACGTCTATTACTAATGCTTTCCTTCTGCCCTCTTACTAATAGAGGAGATGTCTGTTTCTTCTCCTCCCAAAACCAATTATTTCCACCTTTTGTTAGACATATCCCCTCATGCCTACACTATTAACCATTCTTTTTTTTCTTTTTCATATCCAAGCAGCTTCTCAATCTGTTAATTGCCTTTCTTCACAGTCAAAATAATGGAAAGAGTTGCATATAGTCTCTATTCTATTTCTTCATCTACTATGTACTTTTTAATCCATTCCAGTCTGGCTTTGGAACTCCACTAAAACAATATTCAAGTGAACATATTATTCAGGTCAATAAAGTCAATGGACATTGTCTTCCCTTCTTTTACTAGACTTACCAGTGTTATTTGATACTTTAGACCACATCTTCCTCTTTTTATAGAGGTATAATTGACAAATAACATTAGTTTCAGGTGTATAACATAGTGTCTCAATATTTGT
>NW_011415399.1:0-637 GCF_000754665.1 Bison bison bison | reverse complement strand
ACCAGTATCACGGGGTTTCACTTGATCATGCCCATGGAAGCTAGTTTGAAGAGAGATGCATGCCTTATTGGTGACACTGTAATTGGTGTTTTTCTCCTAATCTCATTAACATGGACTGCTTGACCATTTTACACCTTCTGAATACATGAAAACTGTTGGAGATGAAATCCACTGGTCTAAATTGAGATGATAAAGAACCAATCCGCCAGTGGTATGATCTTAAATACAAACACATAACTAACCAGAGTAGGTCTTACCTGGTTCAGGAATTAATTCAGTGAAACATTTTTGTATGCTTTCATGCCTGGAACTGTGAGAATGGACTGTGTACATGGTATAAAAAGAAGTACTTTGTTCTCTGTATTTCCACTTACTAAGCAAAATGACTCGCTGTATTTATAAGTGTGTTTTCTGTCCTTAGGCAACTAGTCCAGCTGCCGAGAGCCAATGTAATTTTTCCGCAATACCATTTTGGACTTTTTTACAACATTGAGCAACCATCCTCATCCAATCAGATGACAGCTTATAATTTATCAGTGTGTATAACCCCAAGCATGCTTTGTCTGTCTAATTCTGGCAGCTCAGAAAACTTCACCAAACAGGTAACGAGATCTCTCATTTTTATGCCTTGCGGAAC
>NW_011415398.1:0-551 GCF_000754665.1 Bison bison bison | reverse complement strand
AAACCCCAATTAACTTCAGTGAATGGAATATTTCCCCAAATGGCTACCATATACATGATCCATGAAAACAGGCACCATATGTATCTGGTTTTACTACTTTTGCTCTCAGAGAAATCATTAATAGCTGGCCCCAAAATGGATACCCTATAATGCTCAAAATTCTCCAAGCCAGGCTTCAGCAATACATGAACCATGAACTTCCAGATGTTCAAGCTGGTTTTAGAAAAGGCAGAGGAACCAGAGATCAAATTGCCAACATCTGCTGTATCATCGAAAAAGCAAGAGAGTTCCAGAAAAACATCTATTTCTGCTTTATTGACTATGCCAAAGCCTTTGACTTTGGATCACAATCAACTGTGGAAAATTCTGAAAGAGATGGGAATACCAGACCACCTGACCTGCCTCTTGAGAAATCTGTATGCAGGTCAGGAAGCAACAGTTAGAACTGGACATGGAACAACAGACTGGTTCCAAATAGGAAAAGGAGTACGTCAAGGCTGTATATTGTCACCCTGCTTATTTAACTTATATGTAGAGTACATCATGAGAAA
>NW_011415397.1:0-629 GCF_000754665.1 Bison bison bison | reverse complement strand
TTGCTCTCGAGTGACTGCAGGGCCAATAGACCTCATCTAGGCTTGTGTCCAGAAGCCAATGTTCCTCTCCAGGGGGCGACCGGGATCTCGGGGTTGCATTCCAGACGCACCCGGGGAGACAGGCATTCATCTCGAGTGGAAGCACAGAACCCCGCTCTGCTCTCGAGTCGCGACGGGTATCTCTTGGAGCTCACTGGGTGGACTAAAGGGAGTCAAGCCTCCTGAGGCGTTTGGAGGGAGGTCGCGAGGTTGGCCTCTAGGCCATGCAGGAGACGAAGGCCCTCATCTTCGCGATGACGGGGGAGAGTCGGGGTGGTTCTCGAGCGGCGGCCCCAGGGTGCGGTTTCTCACGAGGTACGACGGCGAGGTCAGTGAGCCTCTCGTGGGGCGCCAGGGAAGTCGGGTCTCCATGCGAATGGCGAGGGGGAGCGCGTCATTGCTCTCGAGTCATGGTAGGGGAACCTGGCCTCGAGACGTGTGGAAGAAGGTCTCTCGAGGTCTTTCTCGGGTTGAGGCAGGAAACCCTGGCTTCCCTCGACTTGTGCAGGTGACCTCAGGGGGCTTCTCATGGTAGCTCTGAAAAGTCAGGGAAACTGGAGGTGGGGGGGGGCCTCTCGGGACTCCACGGG
>NW_011415396.1:0-554 GCF_000754665.1 Bison bison bison | reverse complement strand
GAGTCCCTTGGGCTGCAAGGAGATCCAACCACTCCATTCTGAAGGAGATCAGCCCTGGGATTTCTTTGGAAGGAATGATGCTAAAGCTGAAACTCCAGTACTTTGGCCACCTAATGTTAAGAGTTGACTCATTGGAAAAGACTCTGATGCTGGGAGGGATTGGGGGCGGGAGGAGAAGGGGACGACAGAGGATGAGATGGCTGGATGGCATTACTGACTCGATGGACATGAATCTGAGTGAACTCCGGGAGTTGGTGATGGACAGGGAGGCCTGGCGTGCTGCGATTCATGGGGTCGCAAAAGTTGGACACAACTGAGTGACTGATCTGATCTGATCTGATCTGAAACAATCAAAGGGTGTGGAAGGGCAGGAAGGGGGCCAGCCAAAATGTAGTTCAAGGTCTGGAAGGAGAAAGGAATTGGATGGTGGGATATGACCAGATAGTGGGGACTTTGAGAACCATAAAAAGTCTCAGTTTTCTGTTTTCTTTCTTTTTGAGGGGGAAATGTTTATGCTTGTCCATGGAGATGATAGGGGTCCAAACTGAAACTGG
>NW_011415395.1:0-510 GCF_000754665.1 Bison bison bison | reverse complement strand
AAGGTTTTAATCTGTTGCACCTGTCTTTTCCAGAGCGCTTCCCTCTGTTTATTTTAACTTCTTCTGTTTGCTGGTCTTTTCAGTGTCCAATTTCCGCCCTGACTCATGGGGGCAAATGTGGTCACTTATTTAGGTTCACTTATTCAGTGGTGCTGTGGGGACGGAGGAGCACTGCAAACAATATCCCTGGCGTGTGCTCACAGTGTCCTGACCACACTGGGTTTGACCTGCTCACGGTGTGTGTGCTTTCCCAGCCTACACTGCTCAGGCTCCAGGTTGCTCTGCCTGCAACTGTCTGAGGCAGGCCCTGGGTTGTGTGCACTTCCCAGATCTAAGCCCTTCAGGTTCAGGTTCAGGTTCTCAGGTACTCCACAAAGGCGCACACTCAGTCGGACCTGCGTTTTGTGCCCTTTCCATGTCTGAGCAGCTGAGGCGACCAGGTGCTTAGCGAGCACAGTGACCCCCAGGTGTGGTGTGTCTTATACCTCCCCCATCCCAGCTGCTCGATTT
>NW_011415394.1:0-600 GCF_000754665.1 Bison bison bison | reverse complement strand
GCTGATCAGGAACTGACCACCTGACTGCCCATGCAGTGATCACGTGGCTGGTCGTTCACTGATCACGTGTTTATCATACGGTGGTCACGTGACTGAGAGGCCCTGATCACGTGACTGTGCCGTCAGTGATCACATGAATGAGCAGGCACTGATATCGTGACTGAGCATGCACTGATCATGTGCCGGGAGCCAGGGAGGCATTCCACTCTGGACAAATGTCATGAGGAAGGAGGCTCGCCATACGCAAATGTGGAATCGATCCTCAGGAATCCACCCGGATATTCTCGAGCATCTCCCCCAAAAAAAACCGGAGTCTGCCTACTCTATTGCTTTGTGCTCTCACCTCTGATTTCACTGGGGCTGTCCCCCACCACCATCTCGCTCTCTCTGTCAAAGAGTTAACTTACAGCTCCAATTCATCAAGTTCCTTGTCATTCTTCCCTTTAACTTTCAGCTGAGTCTCCATCTGGAGCGCGGGACCCACCACGCTTACTAATTATGCCTGGGCTGCTAAGACCCACTCGAGAAGGTGTCTAGGGTGAGGCACCTTTCGCTATTCGAGAGGGCGCCTGCGGCCTACGTAAATGGTGCAAACTTCTT
>NW_011415393.1:0-654 GCF_000754665.1 Bison bison bison | reverse complement strand
GAGATCTAATCTTACTGCATTGTGGTCAGATGTGGAAAAGATGCTTGGAATGATTTTCAATTTTTTTGAATTTCCAAGGCTAGATTATGGCCCAGGATGTGATCTATCCTGGAGAAGGGTCTATGTGCGCTTGAGAAAAAGGTGAAATTCATTGTTTTGGGATGAAATGTCCTATAGATATCAATTAGGTCTAACTGGTCTATTGTATCATTTAAAGTTTGTGTTTCCTTGTTAATTTTCTATTTAGTTGATCTATCCATAGGTGTGAGTGGGTATTAAAGTCTCCCACTATTATTTGTTATTGTTAATTTCTCCTTTCATACTTGTTAGCATTTGTCTTACATATGCCGGTGCTCCCGTGTTAGGTGTATATATATTTATAATTGTTATATCTTCTTCTTGGATTGATCCTTTGATCATTATGTAGTGACCGTCTTTGTCTCTTTTCACAGCCTTTGTTTTAAAGTAGATTTTATCTGATGAGTATTGCTACTCCTGCTTTCTTTTGGTCCCTATTTGCATGGAAAATCTTTTTCCAGCCCTTCACTTTCAGTCTGTATGTGTCCCCTATTTTGAGGTGGGTCTCTTGTAGACAGCATATGTAGGGGTCTTGTTTTTGTATCCATTCAGCCAGTCTTTGTCTTTTGGTTGGGG
>NW_011415392.1:0-684 GCF_000754665.1 Bison bison bison | reverse complement strand
GTTCCTGACATTTTCCCAGAGTACCGATGTCTGATTTCAAATCTCAAAGCTTAATTCCATTCAGTGAGTCTCAAGGGTCAGAGACTGCCATGGGCATAATTTAATTCCTGTAGAATAAGTTGGCAAGTTCATACTTGACTTGACTACTTGGTACTTGACTACTTGATAAAGAGAGAAAACAACAATAACAACAATGACCAAAAAATAAACAGACAAAAAAACACAGAAATGTGTAGTTAGTGATTCAGTCATAACAGGTACACATAAATTGATGTATAGACTATACAATCATCTATATCTGCTTAATTGTTTCTGCTAATGACTTGGACACTGTGAATCACACACAAACCATTGAAAAAGAAAGTAATTTTGGAAAATTCTTAGAGAAAAGAACATCAGAATTCCTTACCTGTCTCCTGGGAAGTGTGTACGCTATTAAATTTGCAACAGTTAGACCTGGACATGGGACGATGAAGTGATTCAAAATCGGGAAAGGAATAAGTCAAAGCTATCTAGTGTTGCCCTGGTTATTTGACTTCTGTGCAGAGGACATCATGAAAAATAAAATCCTAGATGAATCTCAAGCTAGACACAAAATTTATGTGGGCGATATGATAACTTAGTTATCCAGATGACAACACCCAAATGACAGAAGAATAATAGGAATTAAGGCGCCTCTTGATG
>NW_011415391.1:0-545 GCF_000754665.1 Bison bison bison | reverse complement strand
GTTGCATGGAGAATCCCATGGACAGAGAATCCTGGTGGGCTACAGTCCATAGGGATGCACTGAGTCGGACATGCCTGAAATGACTGAGCACACATGTGTATTTGCAGTTGAATTATGACAGCAGATTGTGACACATGGGAAGAAGCAAGATGGGTGTGAAAGGGGGTGATTTGGGAAAGGGTCTGGTTTCTGGAAGCTGTACCGTGTTGTCCTTTTTACTCCTCTTTTTCTTCTTTTGGTTTTATGATTGCATACTGGTGGTGGCAAGACAACACTGACTGCATTTGCTAGAAGCAGATGTCCCCATTAATTTAGATTTTAGAGACTGAAAATTAAGGAGGATGCATTATGCAATATGAAAGAAGGAAATGAAAATTTCTTTGGCAACATTCAAACTCTGAATATCTCCTGAGTTGGGTTCGTGGAGGTGGAAGTCTTTTTATATATGTCTTATATAAGATATAAGACAATATCTTAGGATCATAGTTTAGTTGTAGGACTACAATTCTCCTTGATCATTCACTGCTTTCCTCTCCCTACCCCCT
>NW_011415390.1:0-518 GCF_000754665.1 Bison bison bison | reverse complement strand
ACACACACACACACACACACACACACACACACTTGAGTGTGGTCTTTGGAAATACTTGTGTTCGTAGTTGCTGGGTTGAGCCCAACTTTGATACGCCCCATGGACTGCGGCCCATCTGGCTTCTCTGTCCGTGGCATTTCCCAGGCGAGGATACTGGAGTGGGTTGCCATTTCCTTCTCCGGCGGGATCTTCCCGACCCAGGGATCAAACCCCAGTCTCCTGCGCGCGGATGCCTTGCCATCTGAACCAGGACATTGCTCATTCCCTAGGCAAAATACAAAGAATAGAGCTCGTGTTCTACTAAATGGAAAGATGATTTCAAAAACAGAAGCTGTCCTTTGTTGGCATCTTTGAATCTTTATGTAGTTTTCGTGGATTTTTACTGTTAAGGCTAAGTGAACAAGGCAAGAGAGAAACCCCAGAATTGAAAAGCAATTGACGTTTTGAAAGAAACATGTGCAGGTGAAGCTCTCTTCCTTTTCGAGAGATGGTTAAATGCAAAATCTTGATTCAACACA
>NW_011415389.1:0-799 GCF_000754665.1 Bison bison bison | reverse complement strand
TGGCGCCCCACGAGAGGCTCACTGACCTCGCCGTCGTACCTCGTGAGAAACCGCACCCTGGGGCCGCCGTTCGAGAACCACCCCGAGACTCCCCCGTCATCGCGGAGATGAGGGCCTTCGTCTCCTGCATGGCCTAGAGGCCAACCTCGCGACCTCTCTCCAAACGCCTCAGGAGGCTTGACTCCCTTTATTCCACCCAGGGAGCTCCAAGAGATACACGTCGCGACTCGAGAGCAGAGCGGGGTTCTTTGCTTCCACTCGAGATGAATGCCTGTCTCCCCGGGTGCGTCTGGAATGCAACCCCGAGATCCCGGTCGCCCCTGGAGAGGAACATTGGCTTCTGGTCACAAGCCCAGATGAGGTCTGTTGGCCCTGCAGTCACTCGAGAGCAATCCCCAGCTTTCCTTCGCAACTCGAATGGAAGATTGGACTTCCCTGGGCCAACACAAGAGGCATCCCGAATTCCCCGTCGTAACTCGAGAATCCCGCCGCAACTCGAGAAAAACCACGTGGTTCCCCCGTCATCGCAAGATGAAGCCCTTTCCCGTTACAGCGTCTCAGGAGAAGTCCCACGTTAGGAATTGGAGGTCGAAACGGTACTTGGCACCCTTGATGCCACCCACAAAGTTCCCCGGCATCCCGGTCTCCCTGGAGAGGAACACTGAGGTTTTCCGGCACCACTTCCTCTGAGCCCCTTCTACCCTCCTGATCTCCACAGGAGGGTCGACTCACCTGCTTTGTCTGGAGGGTTCCCGACCTTCCGGTCGCACCTCCGGATGAGGCCGGTCTCACGACGACA
>NW_011415388.1:0-551 GCF_000754665.1 Bison bison bison | reverse complement strand
TCCAGAGGAGAGGAATTCAATCTGGGGCCAGAGATAAGGCTGGATCACTCAGAGCTTTGTATAATAAAATTTTATTAAAATATCAATGAGATAGAGAAAACTTCTCATATAGGCATCAGAATGGGGCAGAAAGAGTACCCTCCTGCTAGTCTTCAGCTGGATATTATATAGTCACTAGTAGTCTGTTAATGAAAGAAAGGAATGTTTAAAACTCAGAGTGGTACCAGGCCCCTCACACATAAGATGCATTTTGGGATAATCTTGGCATCAGATGATTCATCCCGGGCCATAACATGATTGTCTTGAAGAAGGATAGATTACCATACAAATGATTTATTTACATAGATTAGGGAAATACTATCTGAGTATGACATACTGGTTTGTCAAGTAGGTTCTGAGCCATTAGGAGGAACTGACTTAAGAACAGAGTTTGGGGTAAAAGCATAGTACATTAGCATAGTTTAAGACAAACATTTCCATAAGAAAAATGCATTGGTTATCTCAAGGTTTGAGAATAGTTAACTTCAGATGAAACCAGGTGTCATTCTGGC
>NW_011415387.1:0-579 GCF_000754665.1 Bison bison bison | reverse complement strand
ACCTACTTTCCAGAGTAACCAAAAATAGAAATTGTTTCACTATAATAGTTTTGATTTTAATAGAAAGAAAGGAGTAGAAATTGGCTGAGTTCACTATAAGGGAAATGTCACAGAGGTGAGTTTTAAGCTGCAACAGTAGCAAGGTTTATATCCAAGCATTTTTTTTCTTAAACAACATCACTCATTTAAAATGTACAATCCAGTGGTTTTTAGTTGGTATATTCACAAAGTTGTTCAGAACACAACTCAATCTGACCTCACCCCCCAAAAAAAGCCCTGTACCCATTAGCTTGGCACTTGTAAACCACCTCCCCACCCAAGCATGCAAGTAATCACTGATCTACTTTCCACCTCTAAATTGGCCTTTTCTGAACATTTCATGTAAATGGAATCATACAGTGTGTCAACTTTAGTGACTTCTTTGACAGCATAATGTTTTCAAGAATCATCCATGTTGTAGCATATGTCAGGTTTCCATTTCATTTCAAAAAATTGTAAAAGTTATGTAAAACGCACAGTGAAATTTACCGTTTTTAAAGTATACAATTCCACTGCATTAAGTTTCCTTACATATTGTAC
>NW_011415386.1:0-507 GCF_000754665.1 Bison bison bison | reverse complement strand
ACAACCAGACTTGGGAATAACACAGAGGCTGCTGTTACTATGGGTACAAGAGGAGGGAATGAAGAAATGCTGTCACCTTGTGGACATTTTCTCCAACAGCAAACTTAAAATGCTTGCTGATGGCCACAATATTCGCAAGGGTGCTGAGCTCTAATTGATACCCACCCTTAACAAATTTTCAGGGTTCACAGAGGGGAAAATAAATAAAGTAAACTTGGGAGAAACTAACAGGAAGAGGATATGAACAGCTAAACATAATTCCGTGTTTCTTTAAAAAAGCACATGACACAAAGGGTGAATTCTAAGAGATACAGACATCTAAACTCCGAGGACATTATCACCTCCACATGAGCATGGAAAAGGCCACTGTCAAATCCTGGACATGGCATCAGTAGCAGAGTAGGAGTGGTACAGTGGACGCTTTATGGTAATGCTTTAATGGACCTGGTAAGAGCCACTATGGACATGACTAGAAAGGTGCACTCCCATGAAAGAAAAATAAATAAA
>NW_011415385.1:0-621 GCF_000754665.1 Bison bison bison | reverse complement strand
TTCCTGCCTCAACTGGAGATGAGGCCCTCTTCCAATGCACCAAACCCAGTGGAGTCCCGAGAGGCCCCTCCCAACTCCAGTTTCCCTGACTTCTCAGAGCCACCAGGAGAAGCCCCCTGAGGTCACCTGCACAAGTCGAGGGAACCCAGGGTCTCCTGCCTCAACCTGAGAAAGATCTCGAGACCTTCTTCAACACGTCTCGAGGCCAGATTCCCCTACCATGACTCGAGAGCAATGACGCGCTCCCCCTCGCCACTCGCATGGAGACCCGACTTCCTGGCGCCCCACGAGAGGCTCACTGACTCGCCGTCGTACCTCGTGAGAAAGCGCACACTGGGGCCGCCGCTCGAGTACAGCCCCGAGACTCCCCCGTCATCGCGAGTTGAGGGCCTTCGTCTCCTGCATGGCCTAGAGACCAATCTCGCCATCTCTCTCCAAAAGCCTCAGGAGGCTTGACTCCCTTTAGTCCACCCAGTGAGCTCCAAGAGATACCCGTCGCGACTCGAGAGCAGAGCGGGGTTCTTTGCTTGCACTCGAGATGAATGCCTGTCTCCCTGGGTGCGTCTGGAATGCAACCCCGAGATCACGTTCGCCCCTGGGGAGGAACATTGGCTTCTGGAC
>NW_011415384.1:0-726 GCF_000754665.1 Bison bison bison | reverse complement strand
AGATATATTTTTTTTCCCCAGGAAATCATAGATTCTCAGGTTTAAACGGATCCTAAAAATCATATAATCAGTCCTCATTCTCACCAATATTAGATTTAAATTGCTTCTTTAGAGAGGGTGTGGAGAAAAGGGAACCCTCTTACACTGTTGGTGGGAATGCAAACTAGTACAGCCACTATGGAGAACAGTGTGGAGATTCTTTAAAAAACTGGAAATAGAACTGCCTTATGATCCAGCAATCCCACTGCTGGGCATACACACTGAGGAAACCAGAAGGGAAAGAGACACGTGTACCCCAATGTTCATCGCAGCACTGTTTATAATAGCCAGAACATGGAAGCAACCTAGATGTTCATCAGCAGATGAATGGCTAAGAAAGCAGTGGTACATATACACAATGGAGTATTACTCAGCCATTAAAAAGAATACATTTGAATCAGTTCTAATGAGGTGGATGAAACTGGAGCCTATTATACAGAGTGAAGTAAGCCAGAAGGAAAAACACCAATACAGTATACTAACGCATATATATGGAATTTAGAAAGATGGTAACAATAACCCTGTATACGAGATAGCAAAAGAGACACTGATGTATAGAACAGGCTTATGGAATCTGTGGGAGAGGGAGAGGGTGGGAAGATTTGGGAGAATGGCATTGAAACATGTGAAATGTCATGTATGAAATGAGATGCCAGTCCAGGTTCAATGCACGATGCTGGATGCTTG
>NW_011415383.1:0-572 GCF_000754665.1 Bison bison bison | reverse complement strand
GGGAAAGAGAAGCGACTGGAGTTGATCCAGGAGCTGCGCACCAGCCACGCACTGCAAGAAGATGACAGGCTGGTGAAGAAAGCCGAGAAGCAGGTGACCCTGGCCCTACAGCGGCAGAGGAACTTGCACGAGCACAAGGTTCTTTCCTCTCCTTTCTTGTCCCATTTTCACCTGTGATTTTTATTATTGTGCAAACAACAGTATAGTAACAACAGATGAAATGATGTAAGAGAAACACCCCCCACAATCCCAGCATTTTTCACCAGTGATGCTACAGTCCACAATTTGAATGGACTGTATCCTCTCTGAGTTGAATATGCTTTTTTTTTTAATTTGTGAAAAGGAAAGAAAAAAAGCTTCACTATTTTAAAAGGTTTTCTTTTCCAATTTTCCTTAAATATTTGGTGACTCTATTATATTTCAGTGAAAGCTAAGTAGAATGAATAAATACTGAAAGCAATAAGAAAAAGTGAGAAATGAGATTTTTAAAACTGTCCACACTCATGAATGAGTTTGGAGATGTACATAGCTCGTGCTCCTTAAACTGCACATTAAATATGTTAATATGTTAT
>NW_011415382.1:0-601 GCF_000754665.1 Bison bison bison | reverse complement strand
AAGTTTTTTTGAGTAGTGTAGGGTTGCTACCTCGTAAAGTTTGTAAGAAGCCTCTAACAGGGCATAATAAATATTTGTGCTTTACTTGAGAGAGAAGGAAGGATAGTTAGGGTAGGCTCTTGTAAAGTAAGCCTTTTTAGTATTGAATGCTTCTTTAGGCCTCTTCAGAAACCTGAATAGCTGCCTAAAAGCTAGAATTGTTGCTCTGGTGTTTCCTCCTGTTTTAAAACAACTCTTACCAAGACTGTTTATTTTTTTATAGAAACACTGAAAGATATTTGTTCATTTTAGTATATAACAAGGTCATTACAGCATGTTCCAGTGTTAATTATATGCCAGACAACATGTTAAATGCTTTGTTTCATGTAATTCTCATTAAAAACCCTTTGAGGTATAGGTAATACTGCCATTTTATAGATGACTCAGCTGAGGCTTAGTGAAGTAACTTCCCAAAGGTCACAGAGCTGTTAAGTGTTGTAATGACACTTAGATCCTAGGTCTGTCTAGTTTTGAAGCTTATTTTCTTAATGCCCACATGACTCCTACTTTCTTTCAATTTGTATTTACCTGGTGTTTGGTACATTCTGTTACTTTTAACTTT
>NW_011415381.1:0-649 GCF_000754665.1 Bison bison bison | reverse complement strand
TAGAAGAAACCCCAGGGTTAGTAGAAGGAAAGAAATCTTAAAAATTAGAGCAGAAATAAATAGCAAAAGAAACAAAAGAGATCATAGCAAAAATACAACAAAACCAAAAGCTGGTTCTTTGAAAGGATAAATAAAATTGACAAACCATTAGCCAGACTCATCAAGAAACAAAGGGAGAAAAATCAAATCAACAAAATTAGAAACGAAAATGGAGAGATCACAACAGACAACACAGAAATACAAAGGATCATAAGAGACTACTATCAACAATTATATGCCTGTAAAATGGACAACGTGGGAAAAATGGACAAATTCTTAGAAAAGTACAACTTTCCAAAACTGGGCCAGGAAGAAATAGAAAATCTTAACAGACCCATCACAAGCATGGACATTGAAAATGTAATCAAAAATCTTCCAGCAAACAAAAGCCCCGGTCCAGACGGCTTCACAGCTGAATTCTACCAAAAATTTAGAGAAGAGCTAACACCTATCCTGCTCAAACTCTTCCAGAAAATTGCCGAGGAAGGTAAACTTCCAAACTCATTCTATGAGGCCACCATCACCCTAATACCCAAAAACCTGACAAAGATCCCAAAAAAAAAGAAACTACAGGCCAATATCACTGACGAACATAGATGCAAAAATCCTT
>NW_011415380.1:0-576 GCF_000754665.1 Bison bison bison | reverse complement strand
GATTCGACCCACAAAGTTCCCTGACATCCCGGTCTCCCTCGAGAGGAACACCGAGGTTTTCCGGCACCACTTCCTCTGAGACCCTTCTACCCTCCTGATCTGGACAGGAGGGTCGACTCCCCTGCTTTGTCTGGAAGGGGTTCCCGACCTTCCGGTCGCACCTCAGGATGAGGCCGGTCTCACAACGACATTCCAGACTGGCCTCGTGGGTGGTTCCACATTCCGAAGGACCCCGATTTCCCGGTCCCCTCTTGATAAGAACCCGATGCCTCGGACACCTCTTCGAACTCCACCCTGTGAATGAAGTCAACACGAAGGGGCAGTGACTCACCCATGCATCGCCCGGAAAAAAACCCCAGGTTCCAAATACCGCTCGACAAGTGCCCTGTCTCCCTGGGAACACCTCGAGAGGCAAGCGGAGTTCCATGCCTCAACACAAGACGAGGCCTGACTCTCCTTTCCCAAGTCTGCAGGGACCCTGGGATCGGAGTTTGAAGTCAGAGGAACCCTGAGGTTCCTGCCTCAACTGGAGATGAGGCCCTCTTCCAATGCACCAAACCCAGTGGAGTGCCGAGA
>NW_011415379.1:0-508 GCF_000754665.1 Bison bison bison | reverse complement strand
CTTTATTCTTTTGAGAATTAAAGGCACCAATATGTTGAAGCCATCTGGGAATTGATCATCAAGGTAAAGGATCATTTACCAGGCTCTTTTGATCAGACAATTGAAGTACAGTTTACTAATATGCTCTCATGAAGGACCAAAAACAGCAGCTTTTCAACATGATATGTTGAATATCCTTATCCATGCCTCTTCCAAGTTATGACAGAGGATGACATGAATTAATCCTGTTCTTTTTGAGAAGGACCTGCCACTCAAAGCAGAGCATGAAAAGAAGATAAAAGGGACTGAGAAGGAGTAGTCAGTACAAGGCAATGAAATGGAAGATGGAATTGCCTTTAAGGTGATATTGTACAAAGCATGCATATTTGACTACATAGTAAGACACCTGAAATTTAAAACAAGGCTATTGGACTTTGGTCTTGAAATGATTACTAAGGACACCAATTTCAATAACTCTTACAATGGCTCCAAAATGCTCACCTCTCTAAAGCATAGTATTCTCTCTTAC
>NW_011415378.1:0-671 GCF_000754665.1 Bison bison bison | reverse complement strand
GGATGAGGCCGGTCTCACGAAGACATTCCAGACGTGGCCTCGTGGGTGGTTCCACATTCCGTAGGACCCCGATTTCCCGGTCCCCTCTTGATAAGAACCCGATGCCCGGACACCTCTCCGAACTCCACCCTGTGAATGAAGTCAACACGAAGGGCAGGTTTTCCGTGCATCGTTCGGAAAAAACCCCAGGTTCCAAATACAGCTCGACAAGCGGCCTCTCTCCCCGGGGACATCTCGAGAGGCAAGCGGAGTTCCATGCCTCAACCCAAGACGAGGCCTGACTCTCCTGTCCCCAGTCTGCAGGGACCCTGAGATCGGAGTCTCAAATCAGAGGTACCCTGCGGTTCCTGCCTCCACTGGAGATGAGGCCCTCTTCCAATGCACCAAGCCCCGTGGAGTCCCGAGAGGCCCCTCCCACCTCCAGTTTCCCTGACTTCTCAGAGCCACCATGAGAAGCCCCCTGAGGTCACCTGCACAAGTCGAGGGAACCCCGGGTTTCCTGCCTCAACCCGAGAAAGACCTCGAGAGACCTTCTTCAACACGTCTCGAGGCCAGATTCCCCTACCATGGCTCGGAGCAATGACGCGCTCCCCCTCGCCACTCGCATGGAGACCGACTCCCTGGCGCCCCACGAGAGGCTCACTGACCTCGCCGTCGTACCTAGTGAGAAA
>NW_011415377.1:0-577 GCF_000754665.1 Bison bison bison | reverse complement strand
CCTCTTGTGTTGGCCCAGGGAAGTCCAATCTTCCATTCGAGTTGCGAAGGAAAGCTGGGGATTGCTCTCGAGTGACTTCAGGGCCGATAGACCTCATCTAGGCTTGTGCCCAGAAACCAATGTTCCTCTCCAGGGGCGACAGGGATCTCGGGGTTGCATTCCAGACGCACCCGGGGAGACAGGCATTCATCTCGAGTGGAAGCAAAAGCACCCTGCTCTGCTCCCGAGTCGCGACGTGTATCTCTTGGAGCTCACTGGGTGGACTAAAGGGCGTCAAGCCTCCTGAGCGTTTGGAGAGAGGTCGCGAGATTGGTCTCTAGGCCACGCAGGAGAGGAAGGCCCTCATCTCGCGATGACGGGGCAGTCTCGGGGTTGCTCTCGAGCGGCGGCCCCAGTGTGCGGTTTCTCACGAGGTACGACGGCGAGGTCAGTGAGCCTCTCGTGGGACGCCAAGGAAGTCGGGTCTCCATGCGAGGGGCGACGGGGAGCGCGTCATTGCTCTCGAGTCATGGTAGGGGAATCTGGCTTCGAGACGTGTTGAAGGTCTCTCTAGGTCTTTCTCGGGTTGAGGCAGGAA
>NW_011415376.1:0-519 GCF_000754665.1 Bison bison bison | reverse complement strand
GCAATTGGCAGGTGCGGGGAGCTGGTGAGGCATTCCACTCGTGACAAAGGTCATGAGGAAGGAGGCTCGGCATACGCAAAGGCGGGATCGAGCCTCAGGAGTCCGCCCGGATATTCTCGAGCATTTTCCCCCAAAAAACCAGAGTCTGCCTACTTTATTGCTTTGTGCTCTCACCTCTGACTTTACTGGGGGCTGTCCCCTACCACCATCTCTCTCTCTCTGTCAAAGGGTTAACTTACAGCTCCAATTAATAAAGTTCCTGGGCAATTAGGAGTGTTTAAATCCAAACCCCTCTGATGGCTCTCTAACTCGCCTGACAAGTTTACCCGGACTCCTGCAGCTATGCATACGATTGTTTACAGTCTCCTAGCCTCCAGAGGCACGGGAAGCTTAAGATATTCAAATAGCTTAGAGCCTCTCAGAGAGTTAAAAACTGTCAGAATAAACTAGTAAAGGATTTCATTGATGAGTCAATGCTTGTTGCCAAGTTTTCACATCCCCTGAATTGTATCCTTGAAT
>NW_011415375.1:0-540 GCF_000754665.1 Bison bison bison | reverse complement strand
ATGCATTGAGATAACATGGGCAGCAGTGAGTCCTCCCGGCTAAAAAATGATTGACATGAATCTTGAAGAAAGGCAGATTTCCAGGCAAATATGTCATTTCCTTAACATAGATGAGGAGAACAAGGTAGGAGGAAAACTTACTGTTTGGTTCAGGTCGCTTCTGAGCCTTTTGGGGGAACAGACCTGAAGCCAGAGTCTAGCGGAAATACACAGGCTTTGAACATCGCTGTAGACCAACATTTCCTAAGGAAAAAACGCATTGCTTAGCTCGAGGTTTGTCTGGGAAATACTTACACATCAGGAGATGGCTCCGAGGTGGATTGCTACAAAGAACATCCATGCAAAGGACAAGCCTGCACAGCTCTGTGCACATCTGCCCCCTCCCCCCCTCACAGCCAGCAGCATTTCCAAGTGACCTCCTAAGGCCTTCGCCAAACTACAGGGGCACCTCTGGGTTTCCTGTTTCCCTCTATTTTCGGAATCTTTTACTAAAAAAAAAGAAAAAACAAAAAACAAATTAAAAAAAAAAAACAACCCGCA
>NW_011415374.1:0-515 GCF_000754665.1 Bison bison bison | reverse complement strand
CATCTTCTGGCCCGGAGGCCTTTTTCTCTAAAGGTGATTATTCTCAAGTCAGGCGCCAGCCTCCAAAAAGCATTAGATAAAGTTGCATTCCTACAGAGCAAAGGTGTGGTGGGCTATAACAAGAAAAAGATTAACTCAAGGGTCCCAGGTTACAAACATTAAAGCTACTATTTACACCAATTATATTAATCAATACACTGCCAGGGACACAGCAGGTAAGGGATATGGAGACTTAGCAGCAAAACATTGGCCCAACAAGTGAGAATCCCTTCACCAATACAATTTCTAATCAATCTTTTAACTGCTCAAAGGAATCTGTATTTAGACAGTTTAGAACATCTCATGCCTCTCACAGTTTGGAGGCTCTGAGCAATCACATGTGGCCGGAAAAACCTATTCAGGCAGGCTAGAGGACTTCCAAGGGAGTTTGTAGGTTGAAACACTGTCACACCCAGGAATTATTAACTGGAGCTGTAAGCTAACCTTTTTTCAGAGAGGTAGTGGGGGACAGCCCC
>NW_011415373.1:0-656 GCF_000754665.1 Bison bison bison | reverse complement strand
CGGGGTTGCATTCAAGACGCACCCGGGGAGACAGGCATTCATCTCGAGTGGAAGCAAAGAACCCCGCTCTGCTCTCGAGTCGCGACGGGTATCTCTTGGAGCTCACTGGGTGGACTAAAGGGAATCAAGCCTCCTGAGGCTTTTTGAGAGAGGTCGTGAGATTGGTCTCTAGGCCATGCAGGAGACGAAGGCCCTCTTCTCGCGATGACGGGGGAGTCTCAGGGCTGTTCTCGAGCGGCGACCCAAGTGTGTGCTTTCTAACGAGGTATCACGGCGAGGTCAGTGAGCCTCTCGTGGGGCGCCATGGAAGTCGGGTCTCAATGCGAGTGGCGAGGGGGAGCGCGTCATTGCTCACGAGTCATGGTAGGGGAATCTGGCCTCGAGACGTGTTGAAGAAGGTCTCTCGAGATCTTTCTCAGGTTGAGGCAGGAGACCCTGGGTTCCCTCGACTTGTGCAGGTGTCCTCAGGGGGCTTCTCCTGGTGGCTCTGAGAAGTCAGGGAAACTGGAGTTGGGAGGGGCCTCTCGGGACTCCACTGGGTTTGGTGCATTGGAAGAGGGCCTCATCTCCAGTTGAGGCAGGAACCTCAGGGTTCCTCTGATTTCAGACTCCGATCGCAGGGTCCCTGCAGACTTGGGACAGGAGAGACAGTCCTC
>NW_011415372.1:0-507 GCF_000754665.1 Bison bison bison | reverse complement strand
TGCCCGGAACGCGGGAGAGAAGAGGCTGGCTGCCGGCGGTGCTTGCAAGCCTGTACTGGGAAGGACCGAGTGAGCTTCCACAGCGGCGGAGCTCCAGCTCTGCGCCCAGGCGCGATAGCACAGAGCCCCGGCCGAGAGGCTGCTCTGGGCTGGGCGAGCCTCCCCAAGCCCTGCCCAGCTTCTAGCGTTCGCGCCCGGGAAGGAGCAGGCTGCGGGAGTGTGGGAGACGTGACTGGTGCCTGACTGGTGCCTCAGCTCAGCTCTCGCCTTCCCTTCGGACCTAGGAGCCAGGCGTCCTTGCAGAGGGCTTAGGGGCTGGGGGTGTGCACACTGCCAAAGCCTCCCGCAGGGAGAGCTCTTTCCGAGGGAAAGGAAGCGCCCCAGGCTGCATTCCCAAGCTGTGCTTCCCCGCCCAGACTGAGCGCCGCACGGAGGGAATCAGGGTCCCGGTGCCCCTGGCTTGGGGAGGCAGCTCCACAGCCAGAGTGGTGCTCCGTTTGTGCCCAG
>NW_011415371.1:0-581 GCF_000754665.1 Bison bison bison | reverse complement strand
AGGGAAAGGCTACCCACTCCAGTATTCTGGCCTGGAGATGTCCATGGACTATACAGTCCTTGGGGTCGCAGAGAGTCAGACACGACTGAGCGACTTTCACTTTCAAACATTCAGTTCAAATTCTCTCTTTGACCCTGTCCATTGATGTCAGCAGAAAAATGCCCCCTCCCCAAAGATCTCTCCATCCTAACTCCTAATACCTGTGACTATGTTACCTTGCTTGACAAAAGGGAATTTGCAGGTGTGATGAAGCTAAGGCTCTTGAAATGGGAGCTGATGGTGGACCATCCCAGAGGACCCAATGTCATCACAAAGGTCCTTAGAAGAGGGAAGCAGGAGGATTAGAATCAGAAAGTGTGTGCTCATGGAAAGAGAGACTGATGCAGGCCACCTCAGGAAGCTGGAAAAGGCAAGGACCAGATCTTTGCATACAGCCCCTAGAAGGGATGCAGCTCTGCCAACACCTTGACTTAAGTCTTATAAGACTCTCCGTGAACTTCTGACCTCCAGAACTTTAAGAGAGAATAGATTTACGCTGTTTATAGTCCCTTGGACTGCAAGGAGAGCAAATGAGTCAATCC